>NW_015538065.1:1478619-1479286 GCF_001515605.1 Sinocyclocheilus anshuiensis
TGTTTATTAAAGAAATTATTACTTTTATTCAGCAAGGATACATTAAATTGATCAAACGTAACAGTAAAGACATTTATATTGTTACAAAAAATGTCCAATAAATGCTGTTTTTAACCTCCTATTTATAAAAAAAAAAGTATCAAATAAGAAATAAAGACTGAAATAAGACTGCTGAAAATTCAGCTTTTTCAGAGGATTAATTTAAAATAAAACATTAAAATACAAAAGTGTTATTTTAAATTGTTATAACATTTCACATCACTGTTTTTACTGTATTTTTGATAATAATAATAATAAACTTCTAAGGGACTTAATAAAAAAAAAAAAAAAATCTTAACACCAAACTTTTGAATGGTAGTGCACTTTTAATTCATTGTAGGCTGTTTGATTTGTTGATAATTTGCCATGCATCCTCTAGAGAACCTCTACAAAAACTTTCTACTGTATTTGAAATTGAATTTTTTTTCCTCTCCCTTTCTCTTTAGGTTACTCATTCCATGGCGGCCCTGATCGGTATGGTCTAAACGAGATGGAGATGGTGGAGGATTACTGAATCCACAGCAATAGCTACACGAGGCCTTTAAACCCGCGGGTCCACCTAATCAGACTCCGCAAGTCGAATGTGCACTGCTTTGAGGGAGAGGGGTTTGGGGATAAGCCAGGAGAA
>NW_015538065.1:1479522-1481190 GCF_001515605.1 Sinocyclocheilus anshuiensis
AGTTCTGGCACTTACCGCATTAAGCACCTTACACTCAGACTAATGCACTTTATTAAGATAGAGGTTTTTTTCCTTTTTTTCTTTTTCGAGAAGATTTACTTGTATATTTATGTGGTATGCTTCAGAAATGTTACCACATATATATACTGTGTGTGTGTGTGTGTCTGTGTGTTGAAACAGAACTGGAGTTTGTGCTGGGAGGAAATGGTGGCGATTGGGGGACCATTGCGTGTTTCAGTTCAGACATTATCAGAAAAACAAATCCTCTCTTTAAAGACAAACACTGTTGTTTTTTATATACATATATATAAAGTTTCTATTAAAAATGTAAAGCTATCATAAAAAAAACTTTGATTATAAAACTTGAAGATTTGCACTCGCATAAAATGCAAGTTAAAAAGATTTTTAAAAAAATGCGTTAGATATAATAGAGATGAATATTTTTGTGATTGTGTGCCTGTGTGTGTATGTCTATACACGCATGTTTGTTCGAGATGAAAATGAGAGAGTGCGCGCGTGAGCGTTTAAAACATACCAGTCTGCACAATGTATTTTTTTTAAATCGCTTACTTAGACGTATGATCAAAAGAGGCCATTTCGTCATTCAGAGTGATTTTTCTTTTCTTTTTTGAATGAACCGAATGTGTGAATGTGAATGCTTGTGTGCAAGAGGAACTGTGTGTATTACTCCTCTTGTAAATGTGCAGTATGTGAGCGAACAAATGAAAGAAAGAAAGACAGAGAGAGGGGGGCATCGGCACAACACATCCTCTTTCACCAGCCCTTCAATTCCCCAACAAAGAAAGACCTCTAGCTTCAAACACAAAAGCTTTAGCCCATTTTACGCCAACCAGCACTCTTAGTTTTCATGGTAGGGAGTGCAAGAGATGTCTTTTCCTGCCTCATCTTTGCCTCTGTGAGGTTTAAGAACATGTTATTAGCAGCATTGTTTTGTTTGTGTGTTGTTGAAGAGCTCAATCTTGTATACCTTTAGGAAATGGTTACTTGTGGTACGTACGTTGCTTCGTGTGTGTGGTGTTTTTCTGTCCCCACATGTGTGCCTAAGAACTAAAGGGCGAATGATTAGACTTCATTGCTGCCATTGAGACATTATTTTTTAGCAAAGGGGCGTGGTTTCCTTTGGAAGGCTCCGCCCCCACATGCCTCCCATGCTTATGAACCAAGAGCCTATCTCTGTACAGTTTTATTGTAGCCTGGGGATGCTTGGATGAAAAATGTTTGATATTTGGAGGATGTGACCTAACATTGCCTTTCTGTCCACTCTTGCTCGCGAGTGACTGAGGTTTTGACTATTTCTGGCTGAAAAAAAAAAAAAAAAGATCGCAACAAACTGTGCAAGTGCACTCAGCAGTGCACAAAATGTTTGTATATTTTGTTACTTGTTCATTGTTGTTGTCGACGACAATGATGGTGATTTATTTTTTCTTTTAATGTTATATATGATTATATATGAATCTATGAATATAAACAAAGTATTGGACTACAAAAGGAAGAGCACTTGGGGCTGCTACTATTTTTGTTCGTTTGTTTGAAAACTTTTTTTAGTTGCCACCATGTGAAGTGCATTTGTGTACTTTTTTCTTTCATTCTTAAAAAAAAAAAAAGTTGAATGTATTCCAAAAATGTAACGGTGTAGATGGAGTTGCT
>NW_015538065.1:1481559-1488400 GCF_001515605.1 Sinocyclocheilus anshuiensis
AGATGAATATTTTTGTGATTGTGTGCCTGTGTGTGTATGTCTATACACGCATGTTTGTTCGAGATGAAAATGAGAGAGTGCGCGCGTGAGCGTTTAAAACATACCAGTCTGCACAATGTATTTTTTTTTAAATTGCTTACTTAGACGTATGATCAAAAGAGGCCATTTCGTCATTCAGATTGATTTTTCTTTTCTTTTTTTAATGAACCGAATGTGTGAATGTGAATGCTTGTGTGCAAGAGGAACTGTGTGTATTACTCCTCTTGTAAATGTGCAGTATGTGAGCGAACAAATGAAAGAAAGAAAGACAGAGAGAGGGGGGCATCGGCACAACACATCCTCTTTCACCAGCCCTTCAATTCCCCAACAAAGAAAGACCTCTAGCTTCAAACACAAAAGCTTTAGCCCATTTTACGCCAACCAGCACTCTTAGTTTTCATGGTAGGGAGTGCAAGAGATGTCTTTTCCTGCCTCATCTTTGCCTCTGTGAGGTTTAAGAACATGTTATTAGCAGCATTGTTTTGTTTGTGTGTTGTTGAAGAGCTCAATCTTGTATACCTTTAGGAAATGGTTACTTGTGGTACGTACGTTGCTTCGTGTGTGTGGTGTTTTTCTGTCCCCACATGTGTGCCTAAGAACTAAAGGGCGAATGATTAGACTTCATTGCTGCCATTGAGACATTATTTTTTAGCAAAGGGGCGTGGTTTCCTTTGGAAGGCTCCGCCCCCACATGCCTCCCATGCTTATGAACCAAGAGCCTATCTCTGTACAGTTTTATTGTAGCCTGGGGATGCTTGGATGAAAAATGTTTGATATTTGGAGGATGTGACCTAACATTGCCTTTCTGTCCACTCTTGCTCGCGAGTGACTGAGGTTTTGACTATTTCTGGCTGAAAAAAAAAAAAAAAAGATCGCAACAAACTGTGCAAGTGCACTCAGCAGTGCACAAAATGTTTGTATATTTTGTTACTTGTTCATTGTTGTTGTCGACGACAATGATGGTGATTTATTTTTTCTTTTAATGTTATATATGATTATATATGAATCTATGAATATAAACAAAGTATTGGACTACAAAAGGAAGAGCACTTGGGGCTGCTACTATTTTTGTTCGTTTGTTTGAAAACTTTTTTTAGTTGCCACCATGTGAAGTGCATTTGTGTACTTTTTTCTTTCATTCTTAAAAAAAAAAAAAGTTGAATGTATTCCAAAAATGTAACGGTGTAGATGGAGTTGCTCAACACGGGATATTAAAGCGTAATCAGCAGGACATCATCAGGAGCGAAATCGAAAAGCTTACCACAAAAACACACTGCCTCTACAATCCTGTTCATACAGACTTTGACTATGAAAATGAGAACTTAAAAGATATTCTATTCCATACTGGAGTTTTGGTTGTTTACAAACCACACAGACGTTTGTGGGTGCTTTTCCCCCCTTTATTTTTGTGGTGATTAAATATGCGATTCTGCAGTTAAGAATCATTTTGTCGGGGGGAATTTAATGGCATGATGTCAGCCCCTTCCTTTGCATGTGGATATGAGCGCAGCCTATATAACTTGCTGACTGAAACAAACTTGGATTGCTGGAACACAAGTAATGGAATTACATCAAAGATTTCTACATGTACCTTTATCTCACGGACAGGGTGTGTTTTTAAGAATCATAAAGGCGACCATATTTGTTTAGTGAACTTCTGTTTGTTTGTTTACCTTTGACTAATCTTTCTTTGTAATGGAATCAAATTGATCATCAAGACAGAAGAAATGCTTTATGTACCTGGAAAGAAGGCAAAAATCAAGACAGCACAGATGACCTCTTGGTACTGCAAGATGCATATTGAATGCTTTAACATTTGTCCCTTTTACCCAATCATTTTTTGGCTTGTGGATTATTTTGGATGGACATATCTGTGATGGATGTTGATGAGAAGAACAACAAAAGAACATGTGTATGACCTCAGATCTGCCAGATAATTCCTTGGACAGTGTGATCGTACACATACTTCTCTCTGAGAGGGGATGGGGTGTCATGGCCATCATCTTCATAAAGATAACAAAGGGACTAGCACTGCCTTGATACCCTCACTGCACTTTTCCTTTGCTTAAAACTGTGAGGAACTTTCACTTGGGCTCGGAGAGCGCAGACAGAACGCAAGATGCCCGCTTTCTGTCAGCAGATGGACGCTTCGAGAGATTTTGACGCCCTTGCATGAGACTCGTTTTCCTTAAGGTGGTTGTTTCTCAGTCTGCTTGAGAACGCCACCACGCAAGCTTTAACCGTAAATGGATAAGGGACGTTTCAGACACATTAGGACTTGTGGAAAAATCCTTGGAATTTTCCCATGGAGGATTTTCACTGAACAATGTTGATATTTAAGACTATACATACAGTCTCCAAACTTGGTGACAATGTGGAGATTCAGAACAGATTCACTCAACAGTGTTCTCCGTTATGTAAAAAGGATTCAACTGCTCGGTCCAGGGTGCAAGCCAACGCAAAATGTTTTTTTTTTTTTTTTTTGCCATCAGCTTTATCGCCACCTGCTGACTGCATGGCTGAAGTTCACCTTTGGCTTGAAGTGGTTACTGTGCTGCAAGACCGTCTGTTTGGTAATGACATTCATTTGTTTGGTTATATATGTTCATTCATTTATTGTTTCATCCATTTATTGTTTTTCCTTCCCCTATTCCTTTCAAAAGTAATAACTGTTGAGCCACTTTAAGGTAAGGTTTGTTCTACTAACAAGAAAAGACTTGGCAACTCCCAGAACATCCTAGCCAAAAACTGTATTTTTTTTAGTTTTTACACTTAAAAAAACACTTAGATCTACTCCTGATTTGTTTGTTTTTTTCTTAAATGATGTGATGTTCCTCAGATTGTTTTTTAAAAAATTGTATTCTTCCTCGTTTTCTCTGTTTTGATTAGATCTTTGCTGTTCCAGATCTTCTGATGAAGACGGAGGCTCTCCAGTGCTTCGTGTTGCATCTCCACCTCCCCTTAATTCCTGTCCTCATCCTTCAGAGAAAGATCCCAAGGTCAGGAATTCCAAACAGCACGTGAAATGATGACTGCATGACAAGAACTAAAAGCCCTGGAAGAAGTGGAGGCCTGTAGTTTCATTTGCACCATATTCGGACTACTCAGAGGAACGTGTTTCCTTGCTAGGAGGAGGGAGTGAACTGTGAATGCTGGAACAGCGAACTATGAGATCTAGAACCTGCACAGAATAGTTCTGCTCGAGTGCAGCCAGGGTCAAACACCGCACACACATTAATAACTGAAATACACCTGCATACACACGTCCAAAAAATGAATTGTTGATCACACACTCGCTGACATGGCTTAACACAGTTCTACTACACTTCATCTCTGGCTGCCATGTAAATAATGTATATAACCCTTTTCCCTTTCTCTGTTGGGTTTCAGTTTTGTTAGATTTTTTTTTTCTTTTTTCTTTTCTTCTCTTTTATGACATGCCTTAACAGTTCAGTTTTGCCTGTTAAGGCACACTTAAGATGAGTAAAACAAACAAAAAAAAGTGTTAACAGTCAGCGAGACTAGCTCTGTGACATAATAGCGTGTGATTTTATTTAAGAAACCCTTGAAACATTATGAACCTGCGAAATGATTTATATAACATTTCAAATGATCCCCACAAAAGACGTGTAATTAATTCTTGGTTGTAACTGGGCAAGTATGATGATACACCCTAATGTTAAAACCGTTTTTGCTTTGCATTTTCAATACTCAAAGGCAGCAAAAAAGTTTCCAGGTCAGAATTGTGTGTCAAATGTCTTCATTTTTGAGCTCAAAATAGACGTGGCTGTGTAGAAGTACTTTTACTAACACATGCTTGAGTGTCAGCTTCAGCTGTTACTGAGCTAAAGATCAGAAAGGATGGGATTTGTTGGTGGAGGTGCTGCACATAGGTCACTCTCGGAGTACGGTATTGCCCTTTTAAGATGATTAATTGTGTAATGTTACAGGTCAGATTAAACTAGAGATGCCTAATGTCTTTACTGGTATGCAAAAACCCATGTTTTAAAATGTTAATGAAGATAAAAATACATGTTTCTCATATTGATTCAGTGTGTGAAGCAACAATACTGTATTGACTGTCACAGAGCTGTGTGTTCATGTTAAAGTGATCAACTGAATAACAGTGGCACTGGCTGATTCTTAATCATAAGAGCTTATACTAGTCATCCTTACTATCTATCACACGCAACCTGAGGTGGATGTCTTTTGAGATTTCCAGAGATACAAGGTCATAAACCATTTTGACAATAATGTTTGAATATTCATTATGTAAATAGTTTTGGGGGTTTCTGGTTTGTTTGAAGAAAAACAATAAATACTTCAGAATGAAGCACTTGTGTGGACGTTTCTCTCTATTTAGCAGTTGACATAAAAAAAAATAGGGGGCCAGTTGTCATTTTTCTACCTCTGTAACCTGCTTTACATAAAATGTAAGTTTATAAAACAACTTATGACATGTCTGCAACTCATGAGTGTATATAATATTTACAAAAATTCACTGGACAATTTACAAAACGTTTAAATAACTGAAATACTGATTAAAAATTAGAATTAAATATTGCGTTGGAAATATAGTAATAAATATATAAATACCCTTTTTTATAAAACACGGTGTATTAGCTTATGTGGTTCTTTTGAGGGGGGGGGGGGGGGGTTTTACATAAAAAAAAATAGGGGGCCAGTTGTCATTTTTCTACCTCTGTAACCTGCTTTACATAAAATGTAAGTTTATAAAACAACTTATGACATGTCTGCAACTCATGAGTGTATATAGTATTTACAAAAATTCACTGGACAATTTACAAAACGTTTAAATAACTGAAATACTGATTCAAAATTAGAATTAAATATTGCGTTGGAAATATAGTAAATATATAAATACCCTTTTTTATAAAACACGGTGTATTAGCTTATGTGGTTCTTTTGAGGGGGGGGGGGGGGAAAAGTTGGATTTCTGTCCAAAACGTCCCATCTGTGTAGAAGCGGAGTACGACGCAAATATCGCGAGAGTCAGGTGACC
Organism: Sinocyclocheilus anshuiensis; assembly: GCF_001515605.1. Lineage (NCBI taxonomy): Eukaryota > Metazoa > Chordata > Actinopteri > Cypriniformes > Cyprinidae > Sinocyclocheilus > Sinocyclocheilus anshuiensis. The sequence continues at coordinate 1,486,622 of NW_015538065.1, forward strand.
TGGCAACGCAACGCATAATATGCAGGCATGGCGGCGCCCTGTGCTTACAAACACGACGCGCTTATGGTTGAGCTGCTCGGAAACTCGTCTGAATTTAGTCAAACACATACACTGAGGAATTTTGTCTGATTTGTAAGATCCAGAGCACAAGACACGACTGATACGAATTAAAGAAACAACAGGTAGAGTGACTCTTTTTGGCTAGACGAGTCAAAATGCTATTACACTGGAAAAACTTTTTAAGAATGCAACCGCAAAAACCTGAAAACTTTCTATATATTACAATATGTATATTAGTTTTATTAGGACAGTAGCTCCATGTAATCTAGCAGTTGTGGTTTCTGGAGGTAAAAACGAATTATCCTGTATATATAGGCTATATATAAAATGATGCATTATATATGTCTGTGTGTAGAAAAAAACTCTTATTATAGTCAACAATACATATTTCTTTACAATATATATGTTATATATTGTTTATATTAAATGTGTTTTGTATGTAAAGTGTTTTGTAAAATTGTGCAAAAAACACATCACTATTCATTATCGTTTATAAATTATACATTATTTTGTTGATCAAAAGGTAAAGGATTCCTAAGGTAGGATTTTCTGCCTATTTTCTTTTGAAACTTTGATATGCATATAGCAGAAACTATGAATTTAGTAAGGAATTTATGGGTTTCATAAATGAGTTTCATATAATTATAAGAGATATCACTGTTTTTACTGAGTCTAATGTAAATAATATGGTTTACAACAAAATACAAAGTACTGTATATCTTATTGCACATTGTTGTGCGATAGTTAAACGCTCACTGCCACTGTATGTGAAATCCATGACTGAAATGATATAATTTGTGCATGTTCTACAGGCCACTAAACACAGAGATGTCCGGTGCAGCTCAGAGCAGTGATGGTGGTGCAGGGCAGGACGCAGAAGCTGATGGGGAACCTCCTCATGAGGCTTATCATCAGGGAGAGGTGGAAGGAGAAGAGGAAGCACCACCAGCAGCAAAACAGCCTCGACTGGAGCAGGAAGATGTAGGTCTTGATTTACAAATGATACAGATGGCTGTGGTGCCTTCAGCAGACACATGTGGGAGCCAAGGTGCAGCTGCGACTTTAGAGGAAGGTGAGGCCGTTGTCTTAACGTCTGATTTACAGCGTCCTGTTTGGCACGCTGTCAATATGCCCCTCTGATGTCTTAATATGCGATATAAACTCCATATGTGGTACTCCTACTGCCATATTTAAAGAATTACATGGATCTTGTCCTTTAGTTTTTCATATGCATCCAATTTTGTAGTTAGGCAGCACTCTGCAAGTGAACTGCTGGTTCCTTCCAAAAATTTGGATGTGATGTTATTTTTCTTGGATCTGAAATAAAATGTGATTGAACAGTTCAGGGTTCATTTTTTTTACATGGTTCGTCAAGTGAATGCCATTGAATATTGTTCACATGTCCAGTATAGCTGCCTTTAATCACAGATAGTCAGCAGGTAGCATTCAAGTAGTGAATAGTGCCTCAATTGCCTCCAGGGAACAAGCCATGGTCGACTGGTGCATACATGTTTAAATATATGTATATAATTGGATTTGGTTGTGTAGTTTTTTAACCCCCAGAGGAAATAATTTTATTCAGCTGGGTTTTTAGTAAAGATGGATCTTAAAGGGGTCATATGATGTGATTTCAAGTTTTCCTTTCTCTTTGGAGTGTTACAAGCTGATTGTGCATAGATAAGATCCCTGAAGTTGCAAAGACTAAAGTCTCAAAACCAA
>NW_015538065.1:1489050-1491771 GCF_001515605.1 Sinocyclocheilus anshuiensis
CGGGGCATAGAGGACCTACAATAATGTACAGTATTTGAAAAATAATGTGTTTTTTGAACATTAAAGCATGTCAACATATTCTGTTACACCAAATACACAAAATAATGATCTTTAAAAAAGAATCTTAATTTTTTTTTTTTTACAATATGAGGTGACCTGCTTTATGTAAAACATAACAGATTTTATAAATCTACATCATGTGAGTGGACATAATATGAAATATTTTTTAAAACAATTTCTGTTTTCAAAACATTTAAATCGGGACATTACTTATACATTAAAATAGAAATACTGGAAAAATGAATGTACCCATTCTTACAAACAACAAAAAAAGGGTATGTTTACTTATTTAGTTACTGGGATTCACAAAAAAAAACTGACGCTATTACCAGCATGCAAGTTAATATTTGGCTTATGTTTAATTAAATGAAATTAGTAAAGTGTTTTAAGGGGAAAAACAATTATATCATATAAATTAAGTTTTGGACAACGGATACTTGACACAAAAATGTACGTTTTGTGACAATAAAATAAAAAATTACAGCATTAAGTTCTATATGTTCATACTATATTGTGCACCAAAAACAAAAATGTCATTAATAAAAAGTTATGAAATTTCAAACCTGTACTGAAATGTATTTGTGTCTCTTTTCCCTGCCATCTCAATGAATAGAGAAATGGAGCTTTGCAGCTTCAGAGGAGATTGTTTTAGAACTTCAAAAGAATTCAAATTCACACAAGCCATATTTTGTGATGCTTTTGGAGCTTAAAAAGCCTCATTCCCCATTTATTGTAATTGTTTGGAAAAGAGCCATCATTAAGCTATATCATGCAACATGCTTAATTTTCTTATCTATGGAAGAAGAAGGTCAAATGTGTTTAGATCAACAAAGGTGAGGAAATGTTGACAGATCTTTTAGTGTATTTTCCTTTTATCTCATTTAAAGTCCATCTGAAATGCACTTTTCTCAATTCTGTAAATAAAGTACCACAAATTAGCATCTTGTCAACTAAGGTGTCCCTGTGTTATTTTGATTCTTTCAGTTGCTTGTCATCAGACTGATGAAACAGGACAGGCTATGGGGCCTGAGGAAGTTGAAGGAGATGTGGAATGGCATCAAACCGGAGCAGAGAACAGAGAAACACTCGGACCGACTGAGGAGGACAGAGCAGATGAGCCTGAGAAGAATGATTCAGAAGACAAGTCTGCTGAGCAGCGCTAGTAAGTGTACCACTCATCATAAGCTATTGTGAAAGAGAACATGGTAGGAACAAATGCGTTGTGACACAGTTGCAGTGGGACGGGTATTTTCAGCTGGTCGTTGTGTGGCTGCTCAATGCTGTCTCTTTGCCGTGTTCACAGTCAAGGCCTCGACTTCAGCCAGAACCCTCAAATGCTGACAGGCACCTGGGCCGAGTACACTCACACCGCTGAGAATTACCTCAGAGGCTGCAAATGGTGACCACTGATGAAAGCAAGCTGTTTATGATGGCTGTATAGTGTAAACTGTATCACAGATATGCTAATGTGCTGTCTATCTCTCTTTATGACGTCTCTCTGCAGGGCTCCGGATGGTTCCTGCATTGTCTCAAACAGCGTTGATAATGTTCTTCGTGTGTATAACCTCCCGCCTGAGCTGTACAGCAGCCACTGGGATATGCTTTCTGAAATGGTCAGCCTCTTCTAGAATATCTTGTCATATTTATGTGTACAAGTAAAAATACTAAGCTGAGATCAGTTCCCTTTGTTTGTAGAACTGATTTTAAGCCAGTGTTTAAGATGATGGCTTGTGACACAATTTAAATGTAGATTCTACTTAAAGGCATAGTTCACCCAAAAGTGAAAATTCTCTCATCATTTACTCACCCTCAAGTTAGTCCAAACCTGTATGAGTTTCGTTTTTCTGTTGAGCTCAAAAGAAGATATTTTGAAGAATGTGGGTAGCCAAGCAGTTGATGGTCCCTATTGACTTCCATAGTAAGAAAAATACTGTGGAAGTCAATGGGGACCATCAGCTTTTTTTTAATTTTATTTTTTTTAATATCTTCTTTTGTGTTCAACAGAATAAATAAACTTATATTGGGTTGACATAACTTGAGGGTGAGTAAATGATGACAGGATTTTCATTTTTGGGTGAATTAAACTATCCCTTTAATACCAGCATCTTCATTTTGAAAGTCTTGGAGTGAAAGGATCACTTTTTTACTGTATTTCCAAACCCTTGATATGCATATAAATCTGTAAACAGTCTGTGTAAGCAGTCTGATTTTCTGTATGCAGGATATGAGCCCATAATGCTGTTTTTGTTTGTGTGCACTCAGAGTCCAGTGCTGAAGATGGCAGAAGGAGACACCATCTATGAATACTGCTGGTTCCCCAAGATGACTTCTATGGACCCAGACACATGCTTGTGAGTTTTTCTGTCTGTCCTATTTCAAGGTATCCTAAATCAGCAGTTAAAAGCATCTAGACCAGTTTTTTTTAACAAGTTTTTTTTTTTAAACATTATGAATTATGAGTCTATCTGAGATTTTTTCTTTTAAATTAGCATTTTTATCAGGCTTCTATGAAAATATCATTGGACATTTTTGAAAATGAAGCATTTTAATAATTTAAAATAAAGCATTTTAATAACTGACTAATAACCTTTTTATTGAACTTTAAGTGGAAAAAAAAGCAAAAGCAAAAATCTCAGACAGACTTAAAGGTTTTTGCATCTG
>NW_015538065.1:1491857-1508396 GCF_001515605.1 Sinocyclocheilus anshuiensis
GGAAAGCTCTAAAGAACAGAATTTTATTGAAGTTGAATGTTTTTGTAACAATATAACAATCTTTACTGTTACTTTTGATTATTTAAGTGTGTTTTTGCTAAATAAAAGTTTTAATTTATTTAAAAAAATCTTACTGACACCAGACTTTTGAACTCTAGTGTAGCTATTTACAAAATATTAGTTTTGATAATGTCTGTTTCCTTTGGGTTAAGAGTGTTAAGAACAGGCCTTTCCCTTAATTATGCTGTTTGGAGAATCACTGTCATTGTGGTCTGTGTGTGAAATGTTAAGGACTGTGTTTGCTGGGTGGTTTGAACCCCTCATTAATACTGGTCATTTTGTATTTATCTCAATAGTTGCTTTGAAAGCTAGCAGGCGAGGGAAAAAGCAGAACAAACTGCAGGCTATTATCCATTCTGCAGTTCTGCTGACAAAGTCAGACCTGTGTAACCGTGTCCAAATTGATATGCAACGTGTAATTGCTTTATTGTGTTTGTGCTGTAGAGAATAATTGTGTTTGTCTTCTCATTCAGCTCATAACAAAATGAAACAGGCTCTACATGCCAATGTTTGTGACCCCTGATCTAGAGGAAGATCAGAAGAAGCTCTTTCCAATATTTCTGGTGCTTTTCATTTTAAAAAACTACACTGATACTTAGTGAAGACTAATGTGATATTCATGGCTATCAGGAAAGGTTAGACAAAGGTTTTAAAGGAATAGTTCACCCAAAAGATTGACATTCTCTGATTAACCATGGTCAAGTTTCAATCACTGCTGATGTCCACACTCACATTTTTCACAATCTCCATTGCCTGGTTGACAAAGTGGCCCAGTTAATTCTTTCCAGAGACATGGCACGTCTTTAAAGAGATTGTGTTTTGTTTAATTAAGCTGCTATTGCTCTGGATCAGCATTGCTGTGTTTCCCTTCTGTTATGATCAGTGATGATGAGCCTTGTCTCCTCCTCTGGCAGAGATTGTTTGATTCAACCCAGAATGTAAATTTCAAGGCTTGTATTTATTGAGGCCGCTCACATTTCCTGTACCTTCTGCGAAACCCTCTGGAGCGACTGAGTGGTTTTGATTGCATCCATTTATAAAACTGTTAGTTCTGACTCTGAAATAATATGACTGATCTTTGCACCATACCTAACTACATCCATTTTGTACTGAAAATGTGTGTGTGTGTGTATAAACGGCAAATTATCAGGTGTTTTATTATTTATTAACATTTGCAGAAAATAAAAAATTCATAACTTTTAAGTGATCTTAAAACAATATTAACATAAACCCATTACAATATGTGACCCTGGACCACAAAACCAGTCATAGGTAGCACGGGTATATTTGTAGCAATAGCCAACAACAATACATTGTATGGGTAAAAATTACCGATTTTTCTTTTATGCCAAAAATCATTAAGATATTAAGTAAAGATCATGTTCCATGAAGATATTTTGTAAATTTCCTACCGTAAATATATTAAAACTTCATTTTTTGACTAGTAATATGCATTGCTAAGGACTTCATTTGGACAACTTTTAGGGCTGTCAAAATGGCTGAAAAACTAAACTCGAATTTTGTACTTAAATATTATCTAAATTCGAATTATATTCGAATTTAAAATGCATAATTTCAGTTAGGGTGAAGAAAAGCTTTTGGCTTCTCTCCTGAGGCAACAAGAGGGCTCATCGAGCAAAATATTACTAATGCACGTTTATTAAAAGCATAAGATAGCATGACTATCTGTGAAAAAAAGTGCATAATGTTTAAAATAATGTTTATAAACCAATTATAATTAATTAAGTTGCTTAAACAACTATAAACAAAACAGAATCATGTATGTATGCATAGTTTAATACAAAGGGCGGAAAGCCAGTCACACAGAGTACATTTTTCATTTAAAAACATGAGTTGCAGTGGGATGGGGGGGGAAAACCCGCCATAAAGTCTCGAGATATGTTTTTTTTTTTCTTTCAAAGTTAAACTTGCATTAATTTTACATGGCTTTCTAAACATGCGGCTTTTTTGTGCGAGATGCGAGTGCAAGGGTGATAGATGTCCTTCTAGAAAATTCGCGAAATATGCGTTCTGTGTGAACAGCTTGGTTTCAGTTTTGATGTAAACAAGATCTTCTCCGCATTGATGTTTTCTTTTTCTGCAATATTTTTAATGAACAACGCAGCAGCGCCGCATCTAGTGGCTTCAACTGGATAGGCTAACAAAAACATTATAATGCAATGACACCTACATCGTCATCGCATCTCGTGCGCCGCTGATAAGGCTGTCTGACACACACCTAAAATGTGGATTTTCATTTTAAATTCGACGATCGAATGCTCTGACACACACCTAAAATGTGGATTTTCATTTTAAATTCGACGAATATTCGAAATTCAACATTTTTTTGACAGCCCTAACAACTTTAAAGGCGATTTTTTTCAATATTCAGATTCCAGATTTTCAAATAGTTGTATCTCTGCTAAATATTGTCCTATCCTAACAAACCATACATCAATGGAAAGCTGATTTATTCAGCTTTCGGAATGGACACTTATTAAAGCAATAAGCCCCGTGAAGCCGTGGTTTACAGTGAATTTATAACAGCTAAGGGGTGTTGTTAGTCAATATTTAGATTTTTTTTGCACCCTCAGATTCCAGATTTTCAAATAGTTGTATCTCTGCTAAATATTGTCCTATCCTAACAAACCATACATCAATGGAAAGCTTATTTCTGTCATGACAACTCTCAGAGGGATTGGCATGGTAATGTACATGACAATGTTAATGTATTTGGTCTTGGCCGAATAGATCTGCTACACTGCTGCTGCTGTGGCAGAGCAAGTACCGAGACTTGCTACCGCCAATACATCAACAACATGCTGCTGTAAGCATGTAAGAAATACTGCTGCTGCACATATAACACATATGAATCACCCCATAGCAGATCTATACAGGTGGAGCTGGGGAAGGTGGAGGGTTTCTGAAGTGCGCTGCAACTGCTACAGCAAACAAAAGCCAGGTATTTGAATACTGAGCAGTAAGCTCATTGACTACCGATACAGGAGAGAACCAATCAGCTGCAATGTGACAATGATGTCGCCAGGTCAGATTGAGCTAGCCCTATCAAACTGCGCCATCTAGAGTTTCATGCCAGAACTCTGTATTTATTTAGCTTTCAGATGATGTATAAATCTCAATTTCAAAAAAATTGACTCTTATGACTGGTTTTGTGGTCCAGGGTCACAAATGTGCCTCTGTCAGAGTTCGGTCAGCTCTCTGTCAGTTAATTTTTTCCCATTCATTGATTTTGTGCATTCATTTTCGCAATTAATACAATAAGTGTGATCGTATACTGTTACTCTAGTGCAAGGTTGTGAAAAAAAGACATTAGCATAGCGACCTCAGGAGGTGAAAATTGATGCAGTGCTAATAATTTCACAGAAATTGACATCTTATTTTTCCCAGCTCTCTCTCTATGTAAATAACTATGTGTGTGTTAGGGTTTACTAAAAGTAGTGCTAGAATTGTTTAGGGAGGAAGTAAGTGGTCTCTTATTCTTCCTCTCCAGTCCTCTGTCGCTTCAATTCTCGTTTAATGATGTACTCTTTGATGGTTATGTTTTTTGTGGGACAAAAGGCAATGGAACAGAAATCAGTCCAAATCAATGCCAGTCGTCACGGATAGCTGTGGCAGGTTACTAACGAGGGCTCGTTAACTGTGGCATGTGCTGTTTCACCCACACGCAGCGTCAATTCTGATCAAACGTTTGGGATTACAGAATCCGCCCTGCAGCGACCGAAAATGACAAAGAAAATGAAGGAATGACAAGTTGTGGGTCAAGGACGAAACTGTAACTTCATAAAGAACTCCTAAAGATGAAGAGGATGAGGTTAAAGAAGTCAGACGAGACATGCTCAGTAATAATCTGTCATCTTGTGTCTGGTTGTAGTGATATTATTTACAGGTATTTTTGAAGCATTATGAAACGCACACGCAGCGTCAATTCTGATCAAACGTTGTTTGGGATTACAGAATCCGCCCTGCAGCGGCCGAAAATGACAAAGAAAATGAAGGAATGACAAGTTGTGGGTCAAGGACGAAACTAACTTCATAAAGAACTCCTAAAGATGAAGAGGATGAGGTTAAAGAAGTCAGACGAGACATGCTCAGTAATAATCTGTCATCTTGTGTCTGGTTGTAGTGATATTATTTACAGGTATTTTTGAAGCATTATGAAACGCAGCAGTTTCCGAGCAAAGCTCTTCTAGGTATTCGTAGCGTAATGTTCTGACTGCTGCCATTGGCTGAAGAGCAGCTTGAATGTCTGCAGGGGTTGATCATTATCTCTGACTTATGATTGGCCGTTCCCTCCAGGGGAGGTGCTTAGTATTCAGGTCATTTACTTCCTCCATCTCAACTCAAGTCATTTTGGTGTAGTTTCTCATTATACACTTTTAAACTATGTTGCCCTCCTGTTGAGACAGAACGACGGATCTGTACTTAAGGAAATGGTTCACCCAAAAATAGAAGTTCTGACTTCATTTTCTCACCCTCATGTCATTCCGAACCCATTTGACATTATTCTGTGAAACACAAGTGGAGATCATTTAATAAATACCCGGTCGAGTAGACTGAATTCAATGGCAGTATATGGTGATGACTTACTTTAACGCTTAATAAAGTACCTAAAGGTGCAGTGACACTTACCGCTGTTCAGTGAATTTTCAGACACGAAATCAAATCATTTCAATAGGAATTCTTACAATTGGGAATACGAATGGACTTACTTTGCCTTAAATGTGTGGTCACATTAGCAAAATTTAGACATAAAAGGTCTGTTGTCGATAATGTAGTGATGTATAAAGCACAGCACACATAAGTTACTTTGAAAACAAGCAGCTTTCAAACAAGCAAAACTTATTGGAATGATTGGATTTTGTCTGCAAAATTTTTTTCGCGCATTAATTAATGTGACCACACTGTAAGAATGTGAGCAAAAAATTAATGTGACTTGCTGATCATTTTCCAAGTGTTCCATTGAATTTAGTGAAACCCACCCCCACCCCCCGATAATTTATCAGTTTTACAGTAAAATAGTACCATCGTATTTAAACATTGTATGATCTAAGTGTTCACATGAGAACTTGCATTGTTTTATTCCATCCCAAAGCACAGAGATGATTTATAAACATAGGATTTTTCTAGTATTTTTCAGTGTTCTGAAAACTTGAATTTAGGTAAAAGACTGTTTTAATACGTTGTATTGTCCCCTTATCATTGCAGAGTCATCACAAAATAATAAAGATTCATGCTGATATACCAAAACCTCTTGTATAGGGATTTTCCAGACTTTTGAATGGCATGTACTCATATGCCTCCTTTTTTTTATCTAGCAGTAGATGTCGTCTTTCACTTCAAATTGTTTAGCTCTTCATTTGTTAGATTATCTATTGTGAATGGGTCTTTTGTGTTGTGAGTTTGAAAGAAAGCCAGTCTTACTGTCAAGTCTGATGTTGCAATCTCTTGTTTTTCCCAAAACAATAGATTTCATTGGGGAAAGTTTTAAGATTTTGCAATATATTCCCGTTTTCTTCTTTTCTTTTCCCTTCAGCATTGCCAGCAGTAGCCGAGACAACCCCGTCCACATATGGGACGCGTTTTACGGGGACCTCCGAGCATCTTTTCGACCCTACAACCACCTGGATGAGCTGACAGCGGCCCATTCGCTGTGTTTCTCTCCTGACGGCTCTCAGCTCTACTGCGGCTTTGACAAAATCGTCAGGGTCTTCCACACCGACCGTCCTGGGAGAGACTGCGAGCAGAGGCCCACCATGGGTGAGGGTCCCTCTTGTAGAAGAATAACCGCTACATCAATCACTCTCACTCTTCAAACGCTTCTTAATTGGGGTCATTAAGACGGCTGGCATGGGTGTGGAATGCCTGTAATCCTATTTCATTTCTTTTTGTTTGTTTGGGTGGATTTGTTCCAAACACATTCATGGCGGGAAACACATATTTGGCTTGATTAAGCTAACACGGCATGCATGCCTCTGGTCTAGACAGTAGCTGTGGATATAATTATCTTAGCATGTTTGTAGTGACTGACTCCTTCATAGTGTTTCAACACTGCTATTGTAATTAATTAATGGTCTGGATTTGACATAAAAGATCTTTGTTCAGACTGATGAAGGGTTGAAAGATGCCGCCTACTATTTATATTATATTATATATATATTTTTTGTTAGTTTTTTAAAATTGGATGGTTGCAAATGAAAAGAGACTTTTTTTTTCATAAAACATCTGGCTTGATTAGATAAAAACCTTCAAATTATGTAACATTTTATTTACAAAAAAAGACTTTTGTAAAATTGATAATGTAGTTCCATGTTTACATACTAAGTTGTCATGGAGCAGCTGATATACATAATCTACCTGTCAAAAGTTTGGGGTCAGATTTTATTTATTTTTTTTTAAGAAATGAATACTGTACTGTACTTTACTCAATTGATCAAAAGTGACAGTAAAGACATTTATAATGTTACAAATGATTGATGATAAATGCTGTTCTTTTGAACTTTCTATTCATCAAAAAATCTCTGAAGGATCATGTGACACTGAAGATTAGTAATAGATGCTGAAAATTCAGCTTTGCCATAACAGGAATACACTACATTAAAATATATTCAAATAGAAAACAGTCATTTTAAATTGTAATAATATTTTATATTATTCATGTTTTTACTTTTTTTTTTTTTTTTTATCAAATAAATGCAGGCTTGGTGAATATAAAAGGCTTCTTTCAAAAACATCAACTCCAAACTTTTGAACAGTAGTGATTGCACATCAGACGAATTCTATTTGAATTGTTCTATATTAATTCTATATAAATAATTCTATATTAATTAGTTGTGAGCTTTGACTAAGTAAAGTCAGCTTTTCCTTGTCTGGAAAAAAATCTTCCTTGTCTGGACACTTCGTTTTGTAGTTTCTCATTATTCAATGATTTTTCTTGGTTTTCTAATATGAAACCAAACTGATTACAAGTAACTGTTGTTCCTGTTTTTCTTCCCGCTCATTTCATACCTTTTTTAAGTCAAGAAACAGGGTCAGACTGGCATCATCTCCTGTATTGCCTTCAGTTCGTGCCAGTCCATGTACGCCTGTGGGTCTTACTCCCGTTCGGCTCCTGTGAGAACGGTTCTCTGCTGGCTCTGCTGCCCACTCGACACCGCGGAGGCCTTACACACCTGCTGTTCTCACCCAATGGCTATCACCTGTACACGGGCGGCCGCAAGGTCAGTGGGCTCATATGTGCTGTACTTCTGTCCCTCACAGGTATATATGGCCAAATTCAGTATGACAGATACATCCACCAATCAGAAGTGCTGTTATTTGGTTGCATGTTTTGAATTGTCCAGCTAATGTTATGTGTCACTGCTTTCAGGATTCAGAGATCCTGTGCTGGGACCTTAGAGATCCGGGACAAGTTCTGTTCTCCATGCACAGGAACGTCAATACAAACCAGCGTATCTACTTTGACCTGGACCAGTAAGATAAAGATATACCAGTTTACTTATTAGATCCATTTATGCTTTGCTGATGTTGATATTTGTGTGTCTGAAATAGATCTGGGCGATATCTACTGAGTGGGGACACAGATGGTGTGGTGTCAGTGTGGGACACCCTCACAGCGCCACCTGATGGGAACGAGGAGCCACTACAACCTCTGCTGCAGTTTCAGGCGCACACTGATTGTACTAATGGCATCAGGTATAATTAACAGAATTTAAATAACATATATAAAATGTATGAAATTAAAAACTTAGTGATATATAAAATGTAAAGTTCATAAACTCTTTAAAAATCATAGCTTTTATGGATAATCACTTCACCTTTTTATTGTGGCTCTGTAATTCATTTTCCTAATTTTAGGAGTACTGAAAGGTTAAGTTTGCAGCAGAATTTCTCTATTTTGGGTTTGTCCCTTACCCCTTACCCAGCCTTTAGTCTTCTCTGAAGTACATTTATTAAAATTAGAGATATTATAATTTGTACTTTTTACTAAGAACTTAAAAAGCATATTTTCAATTCATGTGGTATTTATGCACTACCGTTGAAAAAAAGGTCAGTAAGGTTTTTAAACATTTTTGAAAGAAGTCTCTTACGCTCACAGAGGCTGCATTAATTTTGCGAAATATTATTACAGTTTAAAAATAACTGTTTTCCATTACTCCAAGATCCTTTAGAAATTGTAATATGCTTATCTGAAGCTCAAAAAATTATTATTATTACTGTTGAAAACAGTAGTGCTGCTTAATATTTTGTTATTTTTTTTAAGAATAGAAAGTTACAAATGAAGAGCATTTGTTTGAAATCTTTTTTTGTAGCAATGTAAACGTCTTTTCGGACACTTGCGATCAATTTGACAGCATCGCATCTTTAACACAACTGTGAAAACGTAAGCATCTGCTAAATAATTAAATGCAATTGAGTAAATATTGCTAATTTTACCTATCCCCTTTTTTCTTACTCCCTCATCTCTACAGCGTGCACCCTTTCATGCCATTGGTGGCTTCGTCCAGTGGTCAGCGTAAGTTCTGTTGGCCGTCTGACAGCGAGGACTCTGAGTCTGATTCAGTTGAGGGGAATGTGATGTCATCAAACGGCGTTCGACAGGACAACGCTCTGGTGCTGTGGTGGGCCGGCCCATTGGGCTCAACCAATGAGAGAGGCCAGGAGGAGGAGCCAGCAGTTATTGAGAGCTTGATCTTTCGATTGTAAAACTGCACTCCTGACGACCCATAATCTACTGCCAAACCTATAATGATTGTTTAGTTGAAGAGTGGTAAGATTGTAATTCTGCATCAGTTTTAATTGTAGAATAGTCCCTTTTTAAAATCCTCCAGGCTTTTTGTTCTTTGCATGTTGCTGGGTTTGTAAACCTCAATCAATGAATGTGTAAAAGTCAAGACCGAAATCCTCCAAAATCCATTGAATTTAAACCGGTTCTGACAGCAAATTATGATTCAGATCACCTGGGACACTGATCTGAAATATGAATAATTCATTCATAGATTTCATTTTGTTTGGACGGGTACCTAAATTGATGTTTACGTTGTTTACCAGCAGTGCTTTCAGGATGCCCTGTCGTCGCTGGAGTGTGATGCCTCTCAGGTTTCCGATGCAGCAGTGCAGCCTTTCTGATTTGCATTGGGTTTGTTTTCCTTTCACCATGTAAAGCCGGTTTTCAGGAAACACATTGAGCCTTGTCTGGGACTTACTTTAAGGACTGTCAGTGAACGCAGAAGAGTTATTTCAGGAGCAGGTTTAATCCCTGTATGTGATGATTTTGACTATGGGAAGGCCGTGTGTGATGGACTGAGACAGTTCATCTTATGTTAAATGTGCCATAGAGCTACAGTGGGCAGCTGTGAATATATTTTTGTAAGCCAGTAATCTGCTTCATTGTGTGTGAATGTGGTTGTTTTCCTGCCTCTCAGTGGGCCTCGTTGCTTTAGCTGAGGCTGTGCATTCCCTTTTATAATAACCTGTGTTTGTTTGTTTGTGTATGTGTTGGAGAGAGAGAGCCTTTGCATATTCTAATGTTAGCTGTCATCTTGACACAATGGTGTGCGTTTTTACAAATGTACGCTTTTTACAGCTTTACCTTGTGTGTGTGTTTGTGCCTGTAATTTACTCTTTAAAGCAGTGGGTTTGAATGTTTCAGGCTTGCCAAACATGCTGTAGTCAGAGTGCTGAATATCTTATTACATTCACTGCTGAAAGCATCAGTTGTTTGTACAAATGCGTAATACAAACCTTTTTTGTACAGTTTCTCTGGATTGTAAGCCAAATCATTCAGGTCTGCTTGTGGTTTCTTCTACTCAGAGGAACCATTTGCAACAGGTAGATCACTGTGGCTGAAAAGATTAATAAACATGTTTACATAAAAAATGTCACAGTGTTTCTGACATTTATTGGTTTTTAAAGGAAGTAGTAATCACTATTACTATTGCTCAGGCTTAGGTGTGTAACTTCCTGTATTTGTGCTGTGTACATTCATGATATCGTGCAGATTTTCAAAGTAGTCATGGGCCTGATTCACAGAAGTCTTCTTAAAGGGGTCATAGGATGCCCATTTTCCACAAATTGATATGATTCTTTAGAGTCTTTATGAAAAGTCTGTAACATAGTTTGGTTAAAATTTCTCAATGGTAGTGTAAAAAACACCTTTTTTACCCTGTACTTGTAAAAGTGCATGTCACATCCGATGACCCCTTTAAGAAAAAATGTGAGAAAGTTCTTAACATAAATTCTAAGAAATTTGTAAGGATGTTCCTAAGTGCATTTTTTTTTTCAAGCTTTTTGCAAGTATTTTCTTGAGAGCAACATATTTTTTCACAGCATTGTATTACAAATTCAGTACAAATCTTAATGAAGTTAATTTTCTTTATTTTTTCAATGTTTGTGTGAAGAACATTTTTAAAAATTGAAAGATTAAAAAGTTTTTTAAATCTAATATATACATATATACTGTATATATGTCTAAGAAAAAGTCTGACTTGGTGGATGTTCTGTTGGACAAATCTTTGAAACATACCAGATGTTTCTGGTATGGCCATTGATAAGTTATTTACAGCTGAAATGAATTTGTTTAATAATGGATGGATTTTGCAGCATTGACAGTTTTTTTAACTGAACTGAACTGAATCAACACTAAACTGACTTGCGCTCAATAATGACACTGTTGTCTGCTTTACAGCAGAATTTGTTTAATTTTTAAAGAAGTTTGTCATTGTTGTTTTGCTGTTTATTACTGTGAAGCTGCTTTGAAACTGTATTGTATTAAGCATAAATGTGACTTGACTTGTACGTGGGTGCAAATGACAGGCAGTTGTTGAGTGTAATAAGGTTCTTTGCTGTTTGTGTGGGCGAAAAGAGAGAATGATGAGGTCTTGGCAAAGTTTGTTCTTCAAAGGAATGAACAGCATTTTTTTGATAAATTCAGCTTCACATGATGGGCATTCATCCAGGCATAAATACCAGATATGCAGTGATTCATGAGGATGCCTGGTTGTTAGAGGTGAGGATAACTGGTTTGGTGTAAAGGGAGAATGAAAGTGGTCTAAGTACTGAGCCCTGTGGCACTCCAGTGGGCATTTGCCGTAGGGACAGCTAGCATCATGGCAGCAACTTTTGCATGGGCATGCAACAGTTATATTGTTTTTAGAAAATGTAAAAATTTAATTATATTTTAATTTATTATTATTGAAAATAATGTTTCTTTTAATGTACGTTTTAGCTTTTCGATTTATTTTTTATTTAATTTATTGTTCCAGAATATTTCTGTTACATCTCGTATGTTTTGGATTCAGCTTCCATTTTGGGCATTATATTCCATTTTGGGCTCTTCATATTGCACAAAATGTGACCCACAAATGAGCATGAACCCTGAAGCAAAACATCTCAAATGACTAGCGCAGTGGGAGGCTGCTCATAAAACACTTCCACACAATCAAACACACATACACACACACACTGGCAGGCATCTTGTCTCAAATCTCTTGGATCAAATCATTCTTGAATGCTAAGCAGCACAGTCTGTTGTTTTGTTGTCCATGTTGCTAAGCGACCATCAGCAAGTCAAAGGCTGAAAGAAAAAAACAAATCCCGAAAGAGAACGAGACGTGGTAGAGGGCAGGAAATTGCAAGTTTTTAAGAGCCAATCTCTGGTGCTTCTGTGTGGACCAAGGGTGCAGTGTTTGTGAAGACGAAATGTGGGACACAAGGTCTCTCGAGAAGATGGTGAACAGGACAACTCTAAGCACACAGAGAGTGCTCCACACACACATTCTGGGTGAGTGAAGCCTTAATACTACACAAACATATGGTCTCTTCAAGCCTTCATTAGAATGTACCAGGTCACATCTAGGTTCTCCTCCAGTAGTATAATCTATAGTATCAGTAGTACAATTTTTTCCGAAGGACAGCACAGAACATTCTCTGCCTTGGACAACCATAGCAAAACACAGAGCAATCAGCGCCATCAACCTCCCCACGTCCAGCCTAATGACTCTGGCATTTACTACCGCAGTGTCTGCTACTGGACTTTTGTCTAATAAATATCGAAAGAGATGTCAAAAATTATACTTGAGTTCATGCACAAGAAGAAAGATTATGTATTTGAGAGAAACAAAAAATATATACTCACCCAAGGAAAGTCTACTTGCTTAGAAGTTGCTCTTTCAGAACTCGAAAAGATATTTCGCTCAAAGTCTTAAACTTCCCTCAACTTGCATGACTTTGTTGTTCAAAAGCAAAAAAGCACTTGACCCCACTGATTTTGTGTGGATGAAAAAAAAAAAGTTTTCATAGATGTGTTCTT
Organism: Sinocyclocheilus anshuiensis; assembly: GCF_001515605.1. Classification (NCBI taxonomy): domain Eukaryota; kingdom Metazoa; phylum Chordata; class Actinopteri; order Cypriniformes; family Cyprinidae; genus Sinocyclocheilus; species Sinocyclocheilus anshuiensis. Next base: position 1,504,246 of record NW_015538065.1, read on the forward strand.
TAATATTCCACAGAAGAAAGGTTTGGAACGACATTACATTATTTTTATTCCTGGGTGAACTATCCCTATAAAGTTTTTGGTTATGTTTCATTAATGTATTAATTATGTCTGATGCTTCTCCTGAAATTACTTAAAATAAATAAAAAGTTGCCACAAATATGACAGTTGGCATTACGTGTATATAACTATAAATGAATGTGGACAAAAATCCTTACATACTTTAGTCTTGGAAGAATTTGATGAGAAATATTTCGAAAGATCTTGTTACATTGCTGCCTTTGGTATCTTGGCAAATCTGAGCACAGTTTGAAAGTTTTGTTTTCTGAAACTCTAGAAGGAGACATGTGGGTCTTTTTCCACAGGAGGGACATGTGGAAAGACTTAAACCAAAGTTTTCATTTGCTCTCCATTAAATCTTGTCAGTGTCCAGGATAAACGAGTGAGATATTAGAGATAACATTTATGGTTTTTCTTTCCTATGTGCATCTGATGCATAAGATCTTTCATCTATAACATATATTATTTAACAGCCATATATATTTTTTAAGATTACGATCAGTTGCCACCTGTTTCAACCATTGATTTTCATGCTTGAGCCATGTCTTCTTTCAGAACTAGGAGAACAGTTATGTCCATGGTCATCTCCCAATGCTAGAACAGATGACCACCTAAAATTGGCCACAAACCCGGTCAATTTACGGCCTGCGATTGGACGGGAGCAGCCTGACGCCCCCACCATGGAGGAATTTAACCAGTTGGCAGAGAAGGAGAAACGCGCTGCCCTTAGACTCCAAGAGGAGGTGAATATTTGTAATCCTCAAGTGAACCATGTCAAAAAAGTAATTAATACAGATATTAGACTCTAACACTCTGTCTCCTGGAATTCAAAAAGTCATATTTCAGTCTCCAGGGGAGCAGTCCAGAGAGATTTTATTAGGACTTGATTAAAACTTTCTGATAAAAAAAGAGTCAGCTTCTAATTCAACTTCTTTTCCCCTGTCTTAGCAGCAGCAGCATAATCCTCAACTTCCCTCCTCGTTGCATCCGACTGTCAGATTTAATGAATGATCCGGTTGCTACTCCAACGCCAGTAGCAGTCAAAGCTTTGCCATTGTGTCAGAGAAATGAGAAGAGCTTTTGTAATAGGGTGTAATTGCTTGTGTAATTGCTCTCCAGGGAAAGCAAGCAGCAGCCAAACTCAGAGATGACTCTTCTCTTCAAAAGCCCAGTACAGTTGCCCTGCCAACACTGATCATCCATCCTTTTCTTTCTCTCCCTCCCTAACGCCCGCTGTCTCCTTGAGTTCTCTCTACCTCTCCATCTCCCACTTTCCGGTTTCATCCCAATATCTTCATCATCTGTTCATCTCTCCCTTTTTCAATTCATCCTTCTCTGTCCTCCCCATTCGCTTTTATCCCTCTTCCTCTGTTTTCTTGCTGTTCTGCTCTGTCTTTATTTATTCTCCATCACTTCTTCCCCAGAGTCTGCAGGCCAGTTTTCAAGAGGCCCTGCGAGCAAGGGACAGGCTGGAGGCTGAAATGAGGCGAGAACTCCAGGTCGAGCTGCAGGCCCAGTTCAGAGCTCATTGTGAAGACCTGAGGGCTCAGATGGAGGAAGAGAAGGTCCAGGCCGTAGGGGAGGCCTGCAGGAAGCTGCAAGGACAGCTGCACAAAGAAGCAGAGGAGACCAGAGACAAAATAATACACACTGTACGAGAAGAGACACAGGTGTGTGCGTCTGTGGTCTTGTTTGTCGTTATCATTATTATTGAACGTTTGCTTCCCACAATAGTTAAATCAGATAAACCTACATTGGGATGACCTACCTTAAGGCCAGATTCATAAAGGCATACTATAGTGGCAAAGAAAGCCAACTGTGTTGTCGCTTCACGTCTCCTGTGTCTGGGACAAATAGTTGTGCTTGAACACATTGCAAAGACTACAGCCAACAACGAACTGGCACTTACGATTTGTGCCTTCATGAGGAAATAACTGCCTATAGCAGCAGGTGGCAGTAGTCTATATTTGTCATTTAAAAAGGGAACAGAATACAAAAGACAACCAGCACAATGCTGAAAAGGGACGGAGTTCCATAAGGTCTATCCACATTTTTCTTACGCCCCATGACACTTTGCGCAAATTATGGCAGTAACTTCCATTTAAACTAAACAATCGGCAAAAGGTTCCCTCTATGAACACAATAATAAGCATGATCGAAAACTGGGTACAATGAGGTGACATTATTTTACTCGCCCTTTAACCATCGATCATTAAAAGGACATTTAAAAGTGTAAAAGCATTAACAAATTACTTTCAACATACCATGAATAACTCCCAAAGATCCTCCTTCTATCCGCAGCAATATAAACCTGGAAAGACATGAGGATTTGGGGAGAAAAATGAAATATTCGTAGTGCATTCCAGGGAATTATTCATGGTTTATATCATAAATTAAGTTTGGAGAGCAGACCACAAATTTATAGTGTGTGTTGTCTTTTTTTCTTTTACTTACAATGGAATACAAAGGAAACATGAAAATAATCAAGAGGAAAATAATGCAGCAGGCTGAAAATAGCTATTATAGATATCGTTGTTACCCTATATCATGTCACATTTATATACCAAATGTAAAGTTATTATCCTAACTTCCCAAAAAATAGAAAATTTATAAAAATGTACAGCCAATTCGGTCAAAATGCCGGATAAGGATTAGTGCATACTAATGATTTGAAATGATTTGTTGCAGTCTTTTTGAGTGGAAGTTCCCCAAACCGGAAGTGCCTCCCATAATTTAAAACGCAGTAGCCTAATCAACCTATCAGAGTGATCTCTCTCTCTCCAGCTGTCCAACCATGATTCACCATGTTCAGTCAGCCTAAAAACACTAGCAACCACTCAGAACCCTGGCATGATTGAGTTGCACATCATGGGCCACTTTTTCAGACAATGTAAAAATGTATGATAGGCCTAATGTATAATTATAGAATACAGAAATAATTTTTACAAGGTACAAGTCAATTTATTTAGCAATAATGACTGGCCGCTGATATTGTATGGTAATGTGGCTACCATACGAATAAATAAATAGGCGGATGTTCTTCAACAATCTGTTTCACAACACAATGAACACTGTAACAGTAATGTATCAATATTAAAATTAAATTTGGCTGTGGTAAGATGGTGCCAGTTGCTTTTAAATAAAACGAGAGAGCGACGATGGTATCCTTTATTTTCAGTGGGAAATTGGCGGAAAGCGGCAAAAACACCCAAAATCTTGCTGCTTTCGCAAGAATGTACGTCGAACTGATCATTAATCAAAGAACATTTCACTAAGCTAATATCGTAGGGCTGAAAATTGAGGAGGCAATCCTTTTTCATTTCGTTGAGTTTTCAGAATTGTATGCCCCCTCAAAAATCACATACAGACATTTATGGAAAATCAGAGCATGCATGACTTAGGTTGCCAGGTAAAACCAGTGTACAATATTAACTAAATTATGTGTGACATGGTAAACTATACTAGTCACACACCATACACAATAAAGAAGCATATTTTATTTAATTCCCGGGTCAATATCACCATAGAGTGCCTTTCAACCCTCACAATACTCAAAAATGTTGGTTTTAATTAATTTCCCATTCACTTTATATCATGTCATAAACAGTACACACTCAAGTACTAGGGCTGGGCAAAAAAATTATAATCGATTTTTCGATTAATCGTTTTTTAAAATGACTGTCGATTCGATATCGATTCTCAAAAGCCACGAATCGATCTTTTCCGGGATTTATTTCAGCACACATTTAAAACAAGATCTGATTAACGTGAATCTTATCACGTTAGTCATTAGTCTTCTCCACTAAATGTCACCCTTATTCACCTTGCGCAATGTTACAACAGAAAGCCTGTCATTCATTCAGAGCTTATCATGGCCATACGCGATTCGCAATGTTCAGGTGAAATGCTATAGTAATACTATAAATCTGCGAAAGCATCTGATATCACGCATAAGGCGCCATGATTTCCGCAATGAATGAATGGCGCGGCGCACTGTTTTGTTTACTACACACATACTAAAGCGCGGGTGACGCTCGCGGTGTTTTCAGCTTCTGCCGTCTCACTATATGATGATATGAACACGAATGTCATCT
>NW_015538065.1:1511654-1538373 GCF_001515605.1 Sinocyclocheilus anshuiensis
ATAATAATAATAAATAATATAATTACATCTTCAATCACATTGATATACCCCCCCCCACCGCCAATTTATTTTAGTTATTAGCAATATTAACTACAAATGAATGCTGTCCACCCTGTCATGTATGTGTCATGAGTCTAAGTGGCCGACAGGGTGGACATTTTGAGCTTCAAATAGCATATTAGCTTACAACAAACTGTGACTAGCTAAATATTTAGTCTGGTTGTTGAAGCGAATTTGGTATATTCAAACTTACATACTTTGAAAATACTGTATTCGAATCACTTCTGGCGTATTTTATGGCAACAGGGTGGACATGTTAAGCTTTGGAAAAGCAAGTAAGCAAACTCATTCGAAGAAAATTTGTCAATTGAAAAGTCACCAACTTACTCACTTCAGCCGTTGAAATTCCTGCCACTGAAGAGACAAAAAAAAATCTGTTGTGCTGATGTCACTAAAGTAGATGGCCTTTTCTTAAAGGGGCGGATTCCCCAATATGACAGGGTGGACAACCATTCAAGGGATATGACCAAACTCTTCTTTTTTATTAAATAAAAATATTGTTTTTATTACCAAATGATCAATACACTCAAATTGAGTAATATCTTATTTAACAAAATATTAATAGGAGAACAACATTTTTTAAATGTTATGATTTGACAATATTCTACTATCATTCAAATTCAATGAGCAGTGCATGGGACATAGCAAAATAACACGCATCCTTTTACAAAACAAAACAAAAACAAATCTAGAAAATGTATCTAAAGCCAAGTAATGCTTTTGTTATGAATATAAAAACTTAGCTTAATATAACACACCCTTTCATAGTCATTTTTAAGTTATCATGGCAAATGAGTTGTTAATGTACAGGACACCAAAAGGCACCCTACAGTGATATTGACCCTCCCATGAAGTTGTAAATAATGAATAGCATTGCATGGATCAATGATGAGCATAGTGAAAATTTGCATCAGGTTCTGTTGTATGCAAATCAGACAGACAAATCAATAATGATCAACAGTTCCTACTGATTTGATTTAACTATATGTAAATAGCTGAAGAAACAAAATTTGCAAAGTTTAAAATCTGACCAATCAGCATCAAGTAGAGTTGTGAGTCATTCACCTTGCTCATTGCTTTCCTCTGTTTCGCAGGAGTGTGTGAGGAGGTGTGTGCAGGATGCCGAGAGAAGTATTCGTGAGGAGTGTGACCTGAAGTCAGAAAGAGAGAAATGGGCCCTACAGGACAGACATGAAGAGGAGATATCTGAGCTACAAAGCAGGTAAAAATACCCATGAAACACCCCACCTGCTCACCCCAGCTTCCTGTTGTGATGCATCTCAGCTATTCTCTTTCTCTTTCCCACCTTTTGTAAATTTCATTAGTTTCTCTCTTTGCATCTCTCTGCTTTCTCCCTTTTCTACAAGAATCCTAGAATATATAGATTTAGTTGTCTTCAACAGTTTCTCCACCACTTTCTTTCTTTCTTTCTTTTTTTAAAATAATGTTCTGAAATGGTGCACGACGGTGCGTGTGTGTTCCAGGATACAGCAGCTGCAGGACAGTCTGGAGCAGGCCTGCAGGGAACGCATTCAGTATGAAGCAGAGTTTAAGGTCAGCCCTTGTAATGAGGTCATCATGAATAAATGAACAGCTCTAAAAAGGGACCTGCTCAAATCCAGCATCTGCAACACCCTGCAACAAAATGACGGAATAACAGAACTTTATCTTTTCCCGTGCCAGCACGTCCTCTGACGTTTGGTTCTTATTAAGCTTAGTTTGTTTCCCCCCATGAGTCTGTGTTCCTCCTTGTCTTAATAGACAACAGTATTGACATTTGACCTTTTGCTTGAAGACGTTTCCATCTTTGGTCATTATGATGATCCACCTGTCTAACTAAAATTCAGTCAGCATGTTTGTGTGCTTCCATCTTCTTCCTGTCTTTCAGAAGGTGCAGGCCAGCTACAGGCGGTTTGTGGACTTGACTGATTCCTCCCTCCACTCTGATTACCTCTTAAAGCTGCGCAGACTGGGGAGAGAGCCAGGTCTCATGGACACTGCGACACAGACTGATGAGATCACCTCCTAACTGTGATCTTGTGATGGCAGTGTTCTCACATCACAGCGTCTGGGTATTTGACATGTCACAGCAGTGTCCAGTACATGCTGTACCTCCTATCTGTGATCTTGTGATGGCAGTGTTCTCACATCACAGCGTCTGGGTATTTGACATGTCACAGCAGTGTCCAGTACATGCTGTACTTGGTCTAAAATCATTTTTAAGCATTTGTCAAACATTTTCTAGAAACTATAAGAATATTTGTCATTTGATGCACAGCAGAATTATTTGAGTGCACCGCAAAAGCTTGAAAGTGGTTAAAAAACTATGAAAAACATCTCAAATATACTTTCCTTCATACGTTTATCTTCCTCAGTCCCAAGATTGAAAACTTTACGACCTATTTTTTAGTTATGAAATGTGTTGACAGTTGCATAATAAATAGGGAAAATGCATATATATTACTGTACTTTATAATGGTATATTAAAATGTTAATTTTTGCAGTTTTGTAAGATTAAAGTGCACTACAGCATATTTTCTCTGTCTGCATGTAAAACTATGTTGAACTAATAGGTTTAACTAACAGATAAAATTTGAATAAATACATCTGAATATTTAACACCATTAATCTTATTTTACATTGTAGTGTAGAGATTGACACTACTGATGAACAACATATTAAATATGTAATAATGTCCTGGAGCAGCTTACCCATTGTTATTGTTAGGCCTATTTGAATTACATTAACATGTATTGTGTGTATTGTTACCCACTGATCCAAATGTACAGTATACTAGATATTTTCACTGGAAATTGTTGTATGAAAAAATATATATGTGCCCTTTCACAGCAAGATTCCATAATGATAAATAGGCACACATATTACAGGTAAAAAAAACAAAACAATATTTAAAAAAAATATTGGTGCTGTTGCTAACTTGCTACACAAAGAATTTCCAAACAAAATGACCTAGTTTACTAGACGTTTGCTAGTCGTTAAAAAGCCTAGCTATTTATCAACTACCTGCTTTAAATACCATTTTCAAAATGCCATTTAAAGTCTTTTGATGAATTGGGACTGCAGTAGAATGGCTGAAATTGATGAATGAATCGTTTATAATTGTTATATTAATATTACATAAAATTATATTAATATTAGATAAAATTGATATGGCTGTCCAAAAGGGCGTCAAAATTCCCAGGGCGCTATCTAAAGAGTTGTGGGCTGTAGTAGCATTACTTCACCGCCGGGTGTCAGTGTAGGCAAGCTTTTACTCCTCCGCCTTAACGCCTTGGGTCCCATCAGCAGCGCTTAGTCCATAATACACTTCCTAAATGTAGTTTTCAGATGTAATAGACAGGCATACAAACACAATTAATTACCAATTTTTCACATACGCAGAACGCTGAAAATCATTGCAGTTTCATTTGGACGGTAGAGATATTTATTAAACAAGCTCTTTATCTGCTGCATATCTTACTAAGCTTGTCATTAGTGTCGTTACCACCAGCATGAAATGTTATTACATGCACCGTTACCAGCGAATGCACTGGGGGCGCTGTAGCTCCGTAAGCCGTCGCTTCTGAATGCACGGCGTTGATCGGTTGTGATCGGGTGCCGGGGATCACGATCATCATATCAAACGCAAAGAGAAGCAGTCACAGAAATGTACGTGCACTGGTATTATTTATTTATGGATACAGAGAATCCTTTACATGAGCGTTGGGGAATATGTTTGCATGGTATATGGATGTGTTCGTGACTGAGGTGATTTAATAGCACCTCTACTACATGCGGAAAAACAAATCCCCCAAAGAAAAACCCGCTCCGTTAGTGCGCACTCCAGCCGGAAGATGGGATTTTTTATTCGAGCGCGCACACCTCCCCTTTCCCCATCCCTCCTGCTCTCTTTCTCTCCCTCTCCCTCTTTCTCTCGTTCTCAAACAACTCAGTCTGTCTGTGTGCGCCGAGCGTTAGGAACAAGTCGCACTAGTCGGATTTGCAGCCAGAGAGAGAGACACATCGAGAGAATCCAAGCAGGACAGACGAGAAATGAACTATCTAATGACTTGCCACATCCGAGCACATTCTCAAACACCCTGCAACCGAGACCCATGAATAAGGATTGCAATATTTTTTTCCACCCTGGAAAATCTGGCAATAATTTTGTCGGTCTCGGCACATTTGTAAATTTGTGTCCATTTGATATGCTTGTTTTTTTAATTTGCATTGATTAGTTTCGTTTAGCTATCTTTGCGTTAATTATCCGGATTGCTTGCTGCCCAACATTTCGAGTGCATGCGGAATTATTGGAATCTCGGAGGCAAGCAGGAAAATCCAATTGGAGAACTAGAAGAGAGAAAGAGAAGCAGCGAGATCTGTCCAGCATCAACATGTTCTTCTGAAGAGGCGAGGAAAAGCTCATTCCCAAACCATCATCCATCTACCATCACATTCCCGTCCTAATTCGGGGGGAAAACAGAATGAAGCGGGAGTGAAAAGGGAATGGGAAAGATAGGTCCAGTCTGAAAGCCGCGGGAAAAAACAAAACAATATAAGCACCACGAAATAATACTGGAAAAGTAAACTCTTGCAAGAAAAATTGCAACAAAACGGCTGTGGGAATTGAAATTGCGGCGGAGTTTTGTCCACGAGCTACTTTTCCCTAAAGACATTTTTTGTGGAATTCTCTCCTTAAATCCACACAGACTGCACCTTTGTTTAATCTGTCCTCCTGTGTGTGTGTGTTTTAGTAGATATCCATGCAGGCTCCCAAAACACGTTGTTCCAGATCACACTGACGGATTCACCTGAAGCACACACGCTTTGTTCCGAGTCCAGAGATCTCCAACCTCTGGGAGAGTATCCCACACAGCTTTGATGGGAGTAAATAGACGGAATTCGGGATTTCAAATGGCGAGTCGGGGTTGTGAAAATGGATTGGGAATTCTCCTGATATTCTTAGTGGATTTACTCGGGATCACGGCGTCCAACATGGAGCCCATCTACTGGAATTCCTTGAACAAAAGGTAAGAGCCGCAACTAAAGGCATTGGGCACGGCGTTGGAGATAGTCAAACGCCTAGTATTTTCGCGCAAATCGTTGAAGGACGGCTTTGAAACGTCTCTCGCAGGGGGAAAGAAAGCTGTTAAGCGCTATTACGCAGACAGGCCCCTTAGTGGATAATCACGAGTCTGCAGAAGTTACGAGCATCAATGTCGCCAGACTAATAAATGCCACATTTCATTGACGGTGTGTGTTGAGGAATTTAGCCGCCACAGTTACCGCTGTTTCACTGGCTCTCCTTCAGATACGCTCCAGTTAGATTGGCATGCATTTTAGTTGCTCAACACGAAGTATTTTTCCGTCTTAATGTCATTTAAACAATGTAACCTTTGTACAACGTCCTTGCTTAACTTGTGGGAACGTGTAGAAGCCACCAGAGCTGCTTCAGTCACCAGCGTAACTTCTGTCAAACAAAAGAGATAGTTCTGCCAAGGTGCATACTTGAACATATCGTCGACACCTATGCACACCGGGCCATGCAAAGACGTTTACATGAATTCAAAACCATTTGCACTTTTATTTATACGTGACAACTCTGTTAAATAGGCTACAACTCCAACTTTAAACGAAACTGAAAAATGAAAACTGGTAGAACCTTCTTAGGGACTATTATTAGTTAGCAACTTATCTGCGGTCATGACAGTACTTAAAACAAAAGAAGGTGTAAGCTTTCACTCTTAGTCGACACCTTACTGGACTAGTTAACGTGGAAACAGCTAAAGTGAAAAGTTTTACACGCAGGTGTTAACTTTAGATGGTCAGTCAGTCCCATTTCACGCTACACAATTTATTACTCCAGTCACGGAGGTGACACGATTTTCCCTGACGCAGGATGGAATAGTGGGTAGTTTACAGCTAGATTTCTCGTAGTATATATCTGTAAACAAGGGGGCGGGTTCTGCAACCCAGCATCTGTGAATTCATTTAGTGGGGAGCCAAAGAAACCCATGCAAACGGCGTGTCCGGCACATAAACGACGATTTATGGCCGAGCAGACCGCTTTCTTTCTTTCTTTCTTTCTTTCTTTCTTTCTTTCTTTCGCCCTTCTGTCATTACTGGGCTTGTTTAAATGGACACCCGGCGTCGTGGGAGCACTTGTGTGCCCGGTCTAAATCGGTATGTGGGTTATGAGGGGCTATTAGTGGTGCCACGAGCTCTTGAAAGACGAATAGGTTTTTAATGTGTCCATGTGGCGCATATACCGGGCTCTGCGCTTCAACAGATGCTGCTGGGGGGGTGGAGGGGGTTTATTCTGTCCCAGTGGCCGCTGGCAGACGCTCTTAATGAGGGTTCTTGTCGGTGCTGCTTGTGTTAATCTAGCAGGGGTTTGTGGGGACCTCATTTGAAACGGGAGCGCGCACGGGTGAGAGGCATGACCGTGGAGCACCGAGGACAATGGTTTTTAACTGATTCAATCACTTGTAATCGATGTAAGTCGATCAGCAGTGGGCGCTGGTTTTCTCACGGATTCTTCGCACTTTAAATTATCCGAATTTCGCTTCATTTCACAGTGGAAACTCTCACAATTAATACAACTTTGAAAATCTGGAATCTGAGGGTGCAAAAAAAAAAAAACTGATTATTGAGAAAATCGCATTTAAGTTTGTCCAAATGAAGTTGTTAGCAATGTATATTACTAATCAAAAAATATATTTACGGTAGGAAATTTACAAACTATCTTCATGGAAGATGATCATTACTTAATATCCTAATGATTTTTGGCATAAAAGAAAAATCGATCATTTTGACCCACAATGTATTATATTGTTGGCTATTGCTACAAATATACCCGAGCAAATTATAACTGGTTTCGTGGTCCAGGGTCACATATTGCTGTCAAGTGTTCATTTTACACATTTACATACTCACTCAGTAACACTTGAAATGAACAAAAAAAGAAAACAAAAATGTGTTTTTGGATTTTTTTTGTTGGGGGTGCTAAGGAGGGGCTTAAAAGTTCAGAGGGGGTGCTAAAAAAACTAATTAAATTGAGTAAAAGAAATGAACATCTATAAACCTCAGCTATCTAAATAGCATGCAAATTCAGTCACCTTGTGTTTTTTATATACAGCAGCTTAAATTAAAAAAAAAAAAAAATTCTGTGGTATTAAATTTCTCATATGCCACTGTTATTAGTAATATAACTTCTTATGCCAAATGCCAAATATGACACCCACAGAGAAAGTAGGGATTTTTTTCTTTTTTCATTGTTTTCTTTTCTTTTCTTTTCTTTTTTTACACTATCTATTTAGTCATTTTTTCTGACCATCAAGTGTCAGTCACTCTCAATGCCAACTGGCAGGAAAACATGGTACATTCTAGCCATTTTTTACAATAGATAAAGTGCCGACAATTCATACAACTATTTCCACACAGTGGAATAGCGGACGGGCACGCACGGCACGCACTGCGGTGGGGCCCCACGATAACCTCCCCCTGCTGAGATGCGTCGTATCATGTGTCGACGATAGCCAGAGATATTGTCAAAAGCATCAAAAATTGGCAATATTAAGAGGATTTAGCATTTCCAATTAATGTAGGCCTGTTGCATTCTTCTTATTATTAGGCCTATTATTATTATTAGGTTACTTTTATTATTAAATTATATGAAATTATTGCCCCGCAATAATTTCATAGCGCATCACCGCATGACGCGCTGTGAGGATAATTAAAGTTTAGGCTATTAGCTTACTCCTCATTGAAAATGTTTTTTTAAAAAAGCTCTATTCATTTATACAATGAATTATAGGCCTATAATTACAATTATTAACACCGCGGTCATCAATGAAAATTAAGAGCTGCTTTATTTCGTGCACCGATTTTCAAAAACAACCTGTTTTCGTCTCATGTTTTTCACTATACGGGTAGTTTCGTCTCTCGTTGTTTCAGAGAATATGCGCCGTTAATGTAGCCGTAGAACGCTCCGTCAGTTTTTTTACTTTCACATTCTCTATAGTGAATTGACTGACGTTCACTGGCATTACTCTTGCGCACGGTTTGCGCGTTGCTTGACCCCTCCCCCATAATATTAATTGTTTATAGGCCACATATTAGGCACTTCTTTTTTTTTTTTTTAAGGTTTTTAATGTTTATTTTTCAATGTTAATGAAAGAGACACCAAAAAACAGGAACATCATTAGGAAATCCTTGGGGGGGCTGTGCCGGGGCTAAGCAAGTTTCTGATGGGGCTATAGCCCCGTCAAGCCCCGCCCTAGCGCCGCCACTGATGGTCAGTCCATTGAATTGGCAAATGAAGCATGCATTGTTAATGGCTCACAATATCAAAATGGCAAAATATCGGCAGATTAATTTGCCTGGACAATCTGCCTTACGTGTTAAGCACCATACATTACATATTAATTAATGTTTGGTTGTATTAATCACTTATTATTGTGTCACATGTTAGCTTGAACACTGTAATGTAAAGTCTGGTTTCTTTACACAAACACAGCGTCGCCATATTCATAATTGATTTGAAAATACACTGTGCAGTGTAAATTTGGCTGCTCGCAGACACACACTTACAAGACATCTGCACCGTGTGGTTTTGCTCCAGGCTACAGGAGTCTGCTCAGTTCGCACTAAAAGTAGCTGTACGCAGGTTACATTGTTGGCAGTGCTGTATATTTAATAGGGATCAGTGAACCTCTGCTCCTCAGTGCTTTGAAGATGAGGTCCTGCACCTGTAGAATGTTTTATTCACCTGCTCTATCCCATCACTCTCTCCGTCACTACTACTACTCCATCTCAACCTCTCACGATGGCGCTGCCTTTCTCCTCCTTGTGCGAAATTAGAAACGTGTAGACTTCAGAGGAGCGAAGAAACAGCTAAGAAGTGATGGGGAGGAAAGAGGGATCGAGAGAAAAGGGAGGAACAGCAGGGCGCATCCTTAAATGTACAGAAATCAATATCTTCTAAGCCATGAATGTCAGTTTGAGTTAGGCCTAAGAAAATGCAAGTCCAGCACAAAGATCACCTTGAAATTGTCTGCTTAGGGTAAAAAAAATCTATAAAGCAAAAATTGTGTTTGTTCTTAGACACTGCAGTTTAATGTAATTCCGGAATGTATATTTAATTAAGGGGGCGTAGATGAAAAATGGTTTCTTGAGATTGAATAGGCAGGCACGAAGCAGGACTTCGAGGGCTTTTTTTAGTAAACCGTAATGGTGTTTTTCAGTGAGCTGGCTTGTCTGTGAAGCGTCCTTCACCTTCTGACATTCACACCCCTTGATACATTGTTTACACACAAGAAAGACAAAGTGTGTTTGTGTGTCCTTGGCCCTCTCTGGATGAGCAAACACATCTCTGACTGATGTTCTGAGGGGTCAGTTAGGGCTGTGTAATTCTTCCAATTGACTATGTTGAGATGCTGGTTGGGTAATTTGATCCCAAACGGTTACTAACGGTTCAGAAGGTTTCTGTGTTCTTCTGTCTAAATCACTGTGCGTTTCAGTAATTGCGTTTCAGAGATTCAGATCCAGCTCAAACCTGTGGGGGGTTTTCCGATAATGAATTCAGATGAGCGATTGTGGGTAACTGTAAGGATTTGTGTGTTATCATAAATGTCACAGGATCTGTGGGTGTACGCGTGATGGGCCTTTTGTATCAGCGCTCGCTCTCAAAGAAATATGTTACCCCCACTGGATTTTTAATAATGAATTTATCGCAGGCTAATTGGGATCGGATAAAAGCACTAGTTAACCGATCTCAGGCTTAAGACGAGGCAAAGTACGAGGGAAATTTGGGAAGGAGGTCGTTGGGAGAAGGGAGTAGAATAAGACACAATCTCAATAGGTCACTGACATACATGGTTGTGTTCAGAAAGTCCGAATTTGTAAGTCGCCTTGCATAAACATCTGCTAAATGAATGTAAATGTATAAATAAACATAGAAAGTTTTTTTGACATGCTCACAAATGGATTAGAGGATTGAATCTGTGTTAATTCGCTAAACTGGAGAGATCCATTTAAGCTTCCTGACTGGATTCACCTCCGTTGGTCAAGGAAAATTTGGTTTTATTCAGAGAGTTTAAATGCTCGACTGTGTGTGCAGCATCACTGTTGTCTAAAAAAAGAAAGGAAGAGAGCGTGTGTGTTTGTGTGTCAGCATATGCTGCTGAATGTTAGTGAAGTGTACGAGTATGTGCTTGTGTGAGCTTATGGGTTTACTTATCTATGTTTTGAGGGTGCAATTGTCCCCAGAAGTTAAATAAATATGTATTTATACACACACACACACACACACACTGTTTTTAAAGAAGTCTCTTAAACTCTGGAGTGAGAAATAGGGAAAATTGTGAGTGTTTGTGTGTGTGGTGCAGGGTCTGCTGGAGGCTTTACGAGCTCTCAGCAACAGGAGCTGTGAAAATGGCTCTCAGCTGATGTGGCAGAACAACTGAAGACCAGACACACACACACACAGGGCTATATAATGGGAAAACAAAGGCGCCTTCCCTGCGGAGACAGCCAGAAGTGTGTTCAGGGGCTGTGTGATGCAAATATAAGGAACACATGTTTACACAAACACACTTCTGTGTGCTGAAATACATCCAGATGTTTGTGGGGTGTTAATTTAAACTATTTAGAAATAATTGAAAGGACGTTGATCGTCACACACACGGTTCGATTGTTAAACTTGTGCTGACGTGCGGGGAACGGTGTGTTCCTGAGAGCGGGCCCCCAGGGGGCCCGGGCCTCCTAAACCCCTGCAGCATGGTACAAAAGTGTGTGTGTGTGTGTGTTTGTGTGTGTGGTCTCACTCTGAACATCTCTCATCACTCTGTGTTTGTTTGAATCTGTGTATTTGTGTGTGCAGGTATGTGATGACAGTTCTCGGAAACTGGGCCTCCTCACTTAAGCCATAATATTCGAACACAGACCGAATATGAAACAGGGAATCAGTTCAGCTCATTCTCCGCTGTCTTCCTTGTGTTTTTCCTTTTCTTTTTTTTTTCTTTTAACAGTAATAAAGCTGATCAGGGTCTGCACCCACCTGCTGCTACAGATGTTAAGACCTTCACTTCTGTTTTCACGCTCTTTCTTTCTTGGCTAATTCCATTCACAGATTTAAAGGGTCACATGAGTGTTGGGCAGGAGGCTTTCCGTGTGTGTGTGTGTTTGTGTGTGATTTGCTTAGTTCTCACACAGACCGCCTTTACTAATCAGGATCATCGTGCTGAAATACATCCAGATGTTTGTGGGGTGTTAATTTAAACTATTTAGAAATAATTGAAAGGACGTTGATCGTCACACACACGGTTCGATTGTTAAACTTGTGCTGACGTGCGGGGAACGGTGTGTTCCTGAGAGCGGGCCCCCAGGGGGCCCGGGCCTCCTAAACCCCTGCAGCATGGTACGAAAGTGTGTGTGTGTGTGTGTGTGTTTGTGTGTGTGGTCTCACTCTGAACATCTCTCATCACTCTGTGTTTGTTTGAATCTGTGTATTTGTGTGTGCAGGTATGTGATGACAGTTCTCGGAAACTGGGCCTCCTCACTTAAGCCATAATATTCGAACGCAGACCGAATATGAAACAGAGAATCAGTTCAGCTCATTCTCCGCCGTCTTCCTTGTGTTTTTTCTTTTAAGAGTAATAAAGCTGATCAGGGTCTGTGCCCACCTGCTGCTACAGATGTTAAGACCTTCACTTCTGTTTTCACGCTCTTTCTTTCTTGGCTAATTCCATTCACAGATTTAAAGGGTCACATGAGTGTTGGGCAGGAGGCTTTCCGTGTGTGTGTGTGTTTGTGTGTGATTTGCTTAGTTCTCACACAGACCGCCTTTACTAATCAGGATCATCCTCTCCTGCTGCTGTAAGGTCCAGCATGGGTCAAAGACACACGCACATACACATACCATCAGGTCTGGGTTTGTCTAATGAGACTGGGAAGTTTTATGGATGGAATGGAATAACAGTTCACAGTATTACTTTTTACTGAATTTCTGATCAAGTAAATGCAGCCCTGGTGAGCCCAAAATGACCAAATCCAAATGTTTGAATAGTATAGCATACGAGCTATATGTTTACGGACCAAAATGGGTGTTTTTGACACTTTTTGGCCAGTAAGCACCACTCTGGCAACCACCGACAATGCCGTTGCACGATTAGAAGAATTTTCTTGTTGTTCTCTTCGGGCTTCCTCTTTCCCCAGAGTTGATTAGATGAATCGTAAACTTAATTAGCCTGAGGAAAACCTCCATACTACTATAGATTAGCCCATGCCACCCAGGCCTGCTTTTATTGACTTCCCCTGCCTCTCTGTCTGCCTTCTGATCTGGAATCAGCTCTGATATGGGAAACAAAGGAAAGGCACGTTTTACATGACTGATTCCAGATCTAAAGGTCTGGAGGGTAAAATCTGTGTGAGATAGCACCGTTTACTCTATACTTCAGCTTTGAAATGTTTCTCTAGTGGTCAAAATCATAGGCGGTCAATATTAATCAGAGGATACAGCCGGTTTGAAGTCAGTTTGGCCATCTGTACACTGTGATTAAGATCAGATATCTCTGTCTGTCTGTTCTGGGGTTGGTCTGTGGGTCTGTAATGGGGTCAGTGCCGCTGCTTGGGCCGAAGGTGACTGATCTCGGAGCTGTAAACGGAAGCTGCAGACAGACACACGGAGCCAGACTTCATTTGCATCATCGTCTCTACAGTGAAGAACACAGGAGAGGAACAGCAGTTATCAACGGAAACTAGGACATCTGCAGTTGTATTCAAAGTGCACACTGCACACAATGTGCAAACCTTTCCTGTCCTCCATGGTGTCTGACTGTGCTGTTGTAGTGATAAGTGTTGTCTGATTTTGACTGAGGCCCTATGATTTGTGTTAAGGCATGGCTAAAAATACAGTGTGTGTGTGTGGGTTAGGACATCTAAAGCCTTTATCTTTATGAAATCCTCCTGACCAGTTCAGTTAAAATGAAATATATCAGGAACAAATAAGAGCTTGTATGTTAGGAAAGATCAGCATATTACTGTTCAGAAGTTTGGGGTCAGTAATTTTCTTCAAGAAATGATATTTAGCAAGGATGAATTAAATTGATCAAAAGGGACAGTAGAGACATTTATAATGTTAAAAATATTTCTATAATGTAAAAAAAAATATTTCTGTTATTTCAAATAAATGCTGTTCTTTTGAACTTTTCGTTCAATATTGATAATAATAAATGTTTCTTGAGCAGCAAATCAGCATATTAGAATGATTTCTGAAGGATCATGTGACACTTAAGACTGCTAAAAATTCAGTTTTGCCATGACATGAATAAATTACTTTATATCAAAAAATAAAACAGTAATTTTAAAAATGTTTTAAAATATTACTGTTTTTGCTGTATTTCTGGTCAAATAAGTGCAGCTTTGGTGTCCATAAGAAATGTTTTTCAATAACATAAATATCTTACCCCAAATTTTGAGCTTTGTATTATTGTATTGTATTTTTATTGTACTAATATATTATTTCATTTATAAATCGGGCACATGTAAATGTAACAACATTTACAAAAATAGCGCAGATGTGCCCCCTCCCCCGTCCACTCCTCTCAAGTAATCAGTTGATTTATCAGTGGAGTGCTTGAGTAGACAAAATGACCAAAATGCCCTAGCATGACAGTTTGTAATTGTCAGTTAGGGGGCCTGGGGTTTGACGTGACCTACTTATAGAGTGTGAGAGATGGTCAATGGATCACGACCCTGAAGGTTTCCTGCCTCACACACACACACACAGTCTTCCCTTATAGAAAGCAGAACGCAGTACTCACAGTTGGTGACAGCGCTAGGGCCGTGTTCCAGCCTAACGAGAACGCATGGCCCTCCCACGACTCCTCTGCACACTTCAGCTTGAAGAATCCATCATGTTAGGAAACATAAACCAGTCCCACCAGCAGCGCTGTTTCCTGCTATTGTCATTGATCGCTTTTTACATGGACAAAACAAATGACGGAGACTACAATTACTACCATCAACAGTTGTAATCAGTGCTGAATCAGTTCCCTTAAAGAAATTGTTCATCCAAAAATGAACATTCTGTCATCAATTACTCACCCTCATGCCACTCAAAACACATGTGACTTTTACTTCTTCATGGAACACCCAAGAAGATTCAGTATATTACAGAATTTTGAGAGTGCGCCTTTTAAAGGGCTGCATAATACTGTATATCATCCAGGACCAGTGTTGGGTAAGTTACTCTAAAAAAGTAATTAATTACTAGTTACTAATTACATCTTCAGCAGTGTAATTAGATTACTGTACAAATTACTCTCTCCAAAAAGTATTTAATTTTAGATTAGGGTACAATTCTCACTATTAACTAATTATTAACTATGACTTTTGCCTCAATATACTCCTATAACTGCTTATTAATACTTAGTAAAGTAGTTGTTAAGTTTAAGAATGGGGTAGTATTAAGGATTTAGAATAAGGTCTTGCAGAATAAGACATTATTATGTCCTATTTAAGTAATAATAAACAGCCAATATCCCAGTAATATTCATGCTAATAACCAACTAGTTAATAGTGAGAATTGGACACTAAAGTGTTACCAATATTCGTATTAACTCACCAAAGTATTTAAAGTGAGAAGGGGACATAAAAAGCATGCATTTTAAGGTTAGACTTAAAATTTGGATGTTAAATCCATTATTGTATTGTATATAAGTATTCTACAGTCTATACACAGTATTAAGTTCAATTACATAAGAAGTAAGTGTAATTAAATTACAGAAAAAATAAGAGTAATCCCTTACTTTACATTTTCAAGGGAAAAGTAATTAAATTACAGTAACTAATTACTTAGTAATTAATTACACCCAACACTGTCCAGTACTACGTAAGTTCTCAGCTAATATCGAAGTTTATCGGTATTGATCAATATTGGATATATTCACTAGCTTTTAATACATTTTATTTCAGTTTTTAGTGTTTTTTTTGTTTGTTTTCGCTAATTATTATATATAACAATTGTATTTTTTTTTTATATTAATGTTATTCTATTTGTAATATTTGTAATATTTAATTTTCAGCTTCTTATTAGCCAGAAGTTTAATATTGGTCCATTCCTACTCTTTTACATAATGAACTGTGAGGCTGTTGTATTACATATTATGTATATATTGATATTGAAAATATTCACTACCTTTTAAAATGTTTCAGTTTTTAGCGTTTTATTTATTTTATATTTGATGGTTTTATGTTTGTTTTTCCAAATAGTTTTATTATTTTAATATATTAATGCTATGCTATTTTATTATTCAACTTTCTTATTATCAGCCAGAATTTTAATATACAGCACAATTGTTATTTCAACTTATTTCTTCTCTTTAACTCCAATTGTCCAATTGTCATGACAAGTTTTTATAAGTTTAAAAAAATTCAACTTAAAGTAATCCATTGTCTTGACTATTTGTGAGTGGAAATAAAGGATATCTTCAAGTTGAGTTAACTTAGTTTAAGTTTACTCACGTTTTTTAAGGCAGTAGGTGAACTTTTATTTCTACGTTGAACCAGCTGAAAATGTTTGTTTTACAGTATTCTTAATAATGAGCTTTCAGGCTGTTGCATAGTATCTTTGAACTTACAAAAATGTAAGTCCTAATTTGCTGGAAAATATTCTGTTTCAGCTTTCAAATTCCATTCACTAACCATCTCAATATGGCACTTAAAAATGTCACACAATGGCTTTACGTCATTAATGAGAACAAATGACATTTAATATCACTTACGTCAAACCTGATTCGATATGTCTTGACACGCTAGATTTAAACTGAATGAGAGAGCAACTGAGATAGAAAGATTTTCAGCTGATTACAGTATTATTTTAACACAAAATATAGTTTACAACCGGTATGGTGCTTTTTGTCGTGTTTAAAGTTGACAGCCCTTAATTGAATGGTAAAGTTAGTTTTTTAGCATTTTGCTTAACTTCTTATTTTGTGTTCCAAGGAAGAAAGAAAGTCACACGGGTTTTAAACGACATTAGAGTTGAGTACGTTCATTCATGCATATGCATCGCTCAAGCATTCATTACATGACTGTAATATCAGATGACACTGCCATTGTTTTTGAGTTTCTAGGCATAGTTCAGAGCAGCGTTTCCTCGACTGTAAGACAAGCGTTAAGCGTTTGTGTGTTTGTAGAGACTGGCAGTACTGCAGGCAGGATGAACCCTGTATTCATGAGCTGGGCGGCAGCTCCAGTTTGGCTCCCGGTGCTGATGCTATGTTTTAATATCGCTTCAATATTTCAGCTGCTTTTCCTATAATTCAGCCCAGCCTTGAGATGCACTTCTGAGTGCAGTCGGCTTTGAGTTTCACCCCAGCGCATTCTTTTTTTCTGTTTCTCTGTTTCTTTCCTTTCTGCAGAGAAGATTTAACGCGTACGTCTGTTTAAAAAATGTTATAGCTCAAAGCGCTGGATCAAATCCAACTTCGGGGTTAAATTTCCTCAGATGCCGGACTCCCTCTTCTCCCTCCTTCAGTAGCGTATCGCTGGCTTTTCTGGAGTCTCTCCTCCTCTGCCCCCTCTGCCTCTCCTCCCCTCAGAACAAAAGAGGTCTCCACTGCGCTTCGCTGAAAGACCTCAAACACACACACACACACACACACACACACACACACACAAACGTCTTAACACATATACTCCTGCTTAAACACTGAATCATTCGCTAAAAATTATGCCTTGCTCGATGAATCCCCCCTCTTTCCACCTTCCCCCTCATTCTTTTACTCTCTCTTTCTATTAGTTTTCCTGTCTCTTAATCCAGTCGCTCTCTCATATTACACATGTTTGGCCAGACTCGGTGTGTGTGTGTGTGTGTGCTGGGTTTAAATAGTTGCTTGTGTTTCTCCACTCCGTTGCCTGTCTTTTCGAAGTGGGTGGTTTGACGGGTTTGTGCCAGTCCGAACATCTCAAATGCACTCTCACACACACAGTTATTCTTTTGAATAATCTTGGTTTTTAAAGCCACAGGCCCATGTCAGAACGTTTTATGTCTCATGCTCTTTGCATGTTTCTCTGCTAAATATTTTGGCAAAGTTAACTTAGCAGGTTTCAAGATTGTAAAATACAATATATCAGAACCATATTGATTATCAGCTAATATTAGACGCTCATTTAAAGTTAAGCTTTAAAAACATTATATGACTATAAACACTAATGACACTTTTTATTTTATTTTATTTTACCAAAAGAGAAAAAAACCTGAAAAACTCCACAGACCTGCCTCTCTGAGAGTATTCGAGTAAATTAGCTGCATTTGTGAGTGACCGTGTGACTCCCACCTTCTCAGTGGCGGTACTCAGTGCTTTACCGCTGGGCGACAAGAAAATCAATCCTCCTTTACCTTTCCTTTACCCCGTCCTTATGCACTTTTCTTTCTTTCTCTTTCTCTCTGCCTTTTTCCTCTTCTTTTTTCAGTAGTGCGTTTCTCTCTCTCTCTGTTGGAGTCCGGCTGTAGTGTAACTCTAAAGCCACGGGAGGGAGAACAGATGGAGAGGTTTTCTTTCTGTCCATCCACCTAAAGAAAGGGGGGTTATAAATGCCAGGCGGAAGGGTGTGGGGGTTTGTCGGGTGGCGGAAACAAAGACTCCCCTAGCTTTTTACTGCACAGAAGTGATGGATATGTGTTTTCAGTGTACACATCAGTGTACACATCAGTTTCTATCTGAACAGCAGCCACACTGAAATGTACTATTTAGCGTACTATACTGGCAGAAGTATCCGAATGCTTGAATACTAAGAAGTGACAACAATTTTCAATCATAAAAATGAAGAAATTGTGTTTTTTAAGCTGAAACGGTTTAGTTTTTATTTCTGTGATTGGTTACGCTAGGTTTTTGAGAGGTACCATGTGTCTGATTTGTTAGTCAGGACAGCAACTGTAAACAAAGTATGTATATATATATTGTGATTTAATGCACACAAACATGCAATCAGTGATAATTTTTTTTTGTTTGCATTGACTGGAAATTTGAGCATGGGTGGCCTCATCCTACATGACGCCACACACATACTTATGTACATGCTTTCAAACACACGCTTAGCATGAGTGGTACAGTGTGTCTTGTTTCATATAGTGAAACACACACTATCAATTACTTTTTTTGCCTGGCATTCCAGAGTTTTCATTTGTGCATGTATTCCTACCCACCTGGTTCATGTTAGTCTCTCTCTCTCTTTCCATGAATAAGTGCCCAGATCTGGGCTGAATGGAGTTTGATAGGCATCGTCAGGCAACAGCGTTCCCTGTATCTGTCTCTCGCACTCAGTAGGAGCCGGGATATTGAGTTTCGCTTGGGTTCGGAAGTGAAATGGGGTGCAGATGAAACTGGTCTGTCCTCACCCTGCGCACTCCCCCTCTCTTTCTCCCTCCCTCACATCTCGGGCCACAGGGTGCTGCCGTCTTTCTTCTGATGGAAATATCACATCATGAAGGAAAACATAGCTGCACTCTCCCCCAGTCCCTGCAGTGCAGATAATTTATTTATTCTTCACATTGGAATTGGAGCGCAGACAGGAACAGACAAGATCAGATTCATAAAGTCCTTCTGTAAGATCTTGAAATGTGATCGTTTGGGGTGTAACTATTTTTTGAAGTGTTGAATGTGATGTTTTTGGTGTTTTGGTGCCTTGCATTTTAAAACTAAATCCATTTAGATTTTGTGGCAATATTGGAAGAGGGAATATTTATTTAATGCAAATAAAAATGAGGCTGTGAGAGATAAAATCGCTGTTACTGTAATGTAATGTCTTAAAGGAACTTTACTTTTGAACTTTTTAAAATGATTTTTCTTGTCAAGTTGCATGTTTCCATTCAGTGTAAGTGAACGGTTACCTGAAAAGACAAAAACAAACACATACAAAATGTAGCTTTCATAATTTCTTTGTTTTGGAGTTTTTGTTATTATACGCAAAAGTAAAATACTTTTTCCTAAAAAATTTTCCCAAATTCTTGTTCCTATCAAGTAGGCTAAATATTTGTCAACTTATGCCCAAAGTATACTTAAGTTTTGATGCAAATGCTAGCATATACATAAAGCTGAACACAGACTTAATTAGTATACTTAATAGGCATAGTATAGTATACTTAATTTGCTTGAAATGTGCACTAGAAAGTTTCATCCTCGTTCACTGTCTGCGCTATAAAATGCGATAAAATATCTTTGTACTCATTTAAATGAGAGTTGCGGGTTTTTAGACACCTACTCTGACTTAAGTCAATAAATCAACATAAAAGTTGCCATATATCGCTGTTAAAGTTGTATCTTGTCAAAAAAAAAAAATTCTGTTGAGTCATGACACAGTTTGACAGCCGGCTAGACTGAGCAAATCTGTCTTTAAAAGCAAACATAATTATGTCAGCACGCTGAAAGGACAGGGGTGGGAAGAGAGGGGGTGTTTTGATTTATCCGTCCATATTAAGGCAACATTTGCAAACCAAAACCATAAACAAAACAGAGCACGTCGCTCAATGGACGTGTGAAAGTGAGTGGGAAAACAAGAGCCAACGGCCTGTACCACTTGACCCTGTCTTAGGGGTGTATGAGCGATGGGTGGATAATCCCCCTACACTCACACCCCTCTGAGACCCCCTCCAGGGCCGCCCCAGTGTAGCGCACTCGGCTGTCAATCACTCCACAAAGCTGTCTGTTAGGGGATTAGGACCCTCTCTTTCTTCCTCTAGACTTCTCTCTCTCTCTATTTCTTCTCTTGTGTGTCTCTTATCTCATTCACTCATTCCCTTCATTGGCAGCTGTCTTTAAATCCGGTTCATATTCTGCTTTTCTGCTTCCACACGTCCTCTCGTTCTTAAACTCTCGCTCTCTTTTTCTCATTCGTTTGCTCACCTCTTGGCTGTAATCTTCTCGCCGTACCTGCTTTTCCTCTCAAGCCGCTTTCTCGAACGATTCTTCGCGTCTGTCCGCTCTATCTCTTTGTCCCATTCGTCCCTCTTCCCTCGTTTCTGCAGGAGAGATGGAGGGGTGTCTGGCAAGGATGCTACCGCTCGGTTGTGCCAGGAGCCGCAATGCAGACACACACGCGGACTGCAAAAAGTGATGCCAAGCATCAACCTGAACTCGTCCAGACCAACACCACCCACAGGAAAGAG
This sequence comes from Sinocyclocheilus anshuiensis, assembly GCF_001515605.1. Taxonomy (NCBI): domain Eukaryota; kingdom Metazoa; phylum Chordata; class Actinopteri; order Cypriniformes; family Cyprinidae; genus Sinocyclocheilus; species Sinocyclocheilus anshuiensis. The sequence goes on from NW_015538065.1 coordinate 1,531,885, forward strand.
AAATCACGAATGCGATCTCTTTAATAGCTCAGTTGTGTCTCCTAGGTCAGTGGTTCTCAAACTTTTGGACTCGAAGGCCCCCTGTTGTCCAACATAATATTTGAAGGCTTCCCAAAATTAGCTATTTCCAGTATTTCTGCTGTAATTATGACAAAGCTGGTTGTTTTTAAACTTTTTAACTGGGGGTATTGATATTAAAGTGGTCCTATTATGCTTTTTCACTTTTTCAACTTTAGTTAGTCTGTAATGTTGCTGTTTGAGCATAAAAAAGATCTGCAAAGTTACAAAGCTCAAAGTCCACTTCAAAAGGAGATATTTTATTTAGCAGAAATCACTTTTCAAAAACTACAACGAACGACTCGTTTGGACTACAACGCATATTTTCCGGGATTTGTGATATCACAAATACAGACGAATGGGACGAGACCTGGTTGAGCTGCACTCACAGCACTTTTCGTATTTCAGAAGGCGGGCTTTCATTTGATACAGGAGCTATTCGAGCCGTTCATGCCAGGCTGAGGAGAGAGGTGTTGTAATAATGTAAAATATGTGAAAAATAATGTGTTTTTCGAACAACCTACTATGAGAGCCTGTTCTAGTACACCCCCAAAACAAAATCAAGACTTTGTAAAAGAGCAGAATAGGACCCCTTTAAATTAATTAGCCAGATTAATTTTGTGACTTCAGAAGTTTCAAGAACTGCATGTTCTTTAATTAAAAACAGCAGTTTTTTTGACAAGGATTTTATTGTTTTAATTATTTTATTATATTATAGTATTATGTAAGAAATACATTTCAGTTTACATCTTGATTTTGTGTTATTTTAAGCATCTTAATTCATAGTAAATTATTTTAATATATTAATAATAATTTATTCGTTTCAATAATTATTCAATTTAAAACAACAGTTACTGAGGTGAATTTTTAAAAATTATTTAATTATGTTTAAGTATTATTTTTGTTATAAGAAATTTCTGTGCTTAGATCCTCCAAGAGACTAAAACCCGAAATCAAGTGTCATATATTTATATATGAATGCAAAAAAATTCTCATCAATCTCATTCATATAAACCAAATATCTTAGCAATGCTATTTGCATTAATTCTATATTGTATGTATACAAACAACAAAGTAAACAAAGCAATTTTAAGAGAATGACCTGATAAAGTTACTTGAATGAGACAACTGAGAACTCATTTGATCCATAGGTTTTTAACCTGGTCTTTTCAAAAAGGGCATCATCGTATATTTGGGTCTTTGGTATATTTTGTCTTGAGCTATGATAGAGCAGCATCTAAGCAATAACATTTTCCTTCATGTGGCCACACACATGCAGGGTTTATGTTATAATGCTGTAGAAGAGATTGAAAGTAGGGATGCACGATATATCGGCCACCATATCGGTATCGGCCGATAAATGCTCATTTTTTCTGTTATCGGTATCGGCCCGATAGTTATCGGTATCGGCCAAAATGTTCATATCGGTGCATCCCTAATTGAAAGCGATTTAAACTTCTTTTCCTCCTGTCCTTCACCTTTCTGTCTTTCTAATATCGGTAATGTGAACGTCTAGGGTTCATTCCTAGAGGTTAACACGATAATCAGCTAAAATACCAGGAATAATCGCAGGCTTTAATCCCTCATGATTAAAGCTCCGAGAAAGAAACCATTTTCCTGTTATTGCAAAAACAGCGAGCGTGTGAGAGAGAGGAAGTGCAGGGTGATTTAATGTGGTTGTCTGTAACGTTATCTCTGTCTTTAATTCATCTTCTGAATGATCTGGTGTAATTAGATTTGTTTTTTTATTCTCTTCCCCTCTGCTAGAGATTGATGCTCTGATTAAACCCACAGTCACATGTGAGAGTTAGGCATGCTTGCTCGCTCTCTCTTTCTCTCGCGTCTAAATAAGCAAGGCCGTAAGTTCAACAGTGGCAAGAAACACACTGCAAGACAATTACGTTATTCTACCTTACTCATTAACCTAACGTTAAATTGATCCAGACTCACATGTATCTAACTGAATCTTCTCTTCTCACATTTCAGTGGGCAGCTGAGGTGATGGTGTTATACTAATCTGAAAGTATTTTACAGTTCATTTAATTTGTATTTGTTTAATATACGTGCAGATCTTATGAATTTATATTATTTGAGAGACATGGAATACATACATAATTAACTTTTTTGCATTTATACACATCAGGGTTATTATTATTAACTAAAACTAAAACAATTAAAAAAAAAACATTTTTATTACTTGAAAAACAGAATAAACATGAACTGAAATAAAATAAAACATCAGCTAAAATGAAAATGAAAAAATACATATATTTCAAAAATGTAAAATAATAAACAAAAACTAAAATAGTATATCAGTGATACTAAAATAAGACTGATATGCAATTTCTAACCAAACATTTTGAGGGGAAAAAAGAGGTGGAATCATCATATATATAAATTAGGTATGTTATGTACTTAAAGGGGTCATATGATGCGATTTCAAGTTTTCCTTTCTCTTTGGAGTGTTACAAGCTCTTGGTGCATAAAGAAGATCTGTAAAGTTGCAAAGACTAAAGTTTCAAATCCAAAGAGATATTCTTTATAAAAGTTCAGAGTCAGCCACACCTACCTAAAACGGCTCGTTCTAACACGCCCCCACATCTCTACCTCACTATGTGGGAAGATTTGCATAACGCCACCCAAATGTTCACGCAAAGAAAGAAGGCGTAACTTTTATTCTCACTGTAGTTTTGTTTACGCTGCAGCCATGTTGTGAAGACGCTGTGTGCTTCGTTGTGAAAGCGCTTCGTCATGCCTAGAGCTGATCTGTGCTGGTCGCTGAGGGAATACATCAACTTTCACCGTGGACGAAGCGGAGTCCAGGAGTCCGTTCTCGACCCCGCCGCCTCAGTTCACGCTAGCCCGGCCTCTGCGCATGCTAAGCAGGGGCTTCCCCTCACGCTAGGCCACTGTGTTTTTCGTTGTGAAAGCGAAACTACTTTGTTTGGTCTTCCAAAAGAGGACAGGGTTTGATGTTTTTGTCTCGTCGCTCCAGCCGGGACACGGCATCAACAGTATGGTGAGGGGCGTAACATTTCCGTCTCACGCTTGAGGTATTCGGCCAATCACAACGCACTGGATAGCTGGCCAATCACAGCACACCTCGCTTTTTCAGACCGATGAGCTTTGTAAAAATCGACGCGTTTCAAAAAGGCGGGGCATAGAGGAGAAACAATAATGTACAGTATGTGGAAAATAATGTGTTTTTTTAACTTTAAACCGCATAAACACATTTCATTACACCAAATACACAAAATAATGTTCTTTTTAGCAGCATCATATGACCCCTTTAAATGTTGAAGTAATTTAAGGCTGAGCTGAGTTCATCACATGGCTCTTTTTTTTTTAACACACACATTCCATATGCATTCATGCACACACCCAGACAAAAGAGTGAGATGCCCCACACATAATACACTCACAGTGGAATGTTTAAGCAAAAGAAGGAGTGATGGAGAGAAAGAAAAGGGAACATATAGGAGTCTAGAGCAGATGGATATGCTTGCGTTATTAATTATGTCTCCTCTGGAGAATGGCAGCTTCCTTTAAGCTCAGCTCACTGCTATTCCATAATGTAGCACAATCAGACAAAAGCCAATAAAGGAACGGGGGAGAGAGGAGGAGAGAGATAATCCATCCTGCCGTAAGCTGCGTCATTAACCGTTTCATAGTGCCATGTCATGGCGAGCTGCCGGCTGCGTCTTTGTGTCAAATCATCACTCTTCTTCTCTCTTTTTCTTCTTCTCGAGGCCGGATTGTGGCGCGGCTTTTCTTTGGAGGCAGTGAAAATGCTGTGTGTGACTCTGGGAATGTCATTGTCATGTGTAGCCTATCATAATTTCGTGGTGACTTGAAGTAACTTTTTCCTCAGGGTTTAACCGGTAAATAAATGCACATATTTTAAAAAGTAATTTATGCGACAAATATAGGCCTGTAATCTAGTTATCAGCAGCCTAGAAAATGTTGTTTTATTCATAATAAGGGGCCCCCTTTATAGTGGGCCCCACGTTTGTCACATGACCAGCTGAATACTATTCACGTATTCCCTTTATCTTGGTTCACCTCATGTTATTCACCACTTTCATTTTGTGAAATCATTTGTAGTCAAAAAATGAGTTCTGCATTTGCATTAGCAAATAGTTTTGTGATTAGGTGTCCAAGACTGTTGTATCTGCTAGCAAAACTTGACACTGTAAAAATACATTTTCAAAGTTGTAAATATTACAAAGATTCTTGGAGAATGTTTTACAAGAAAAATACTATTCAACATCAAAATTTCATGTTTAAGTCAAAGTGTTACTTGCCATTTCTTTTTGTAAAATTTACTAGCAAATACGTTTCGCTCTCAGTTTTTTTTTTTCAATTTAGCCCAGAAACATACTCTACACAACTACACAAGCTTAATTTCATGCATTGCTTTATGTTTGTGGTTATTAGTGTAGGCCTAATTGTCTTAATTTATGTTCCGTTACCCCTTCTGGTCAACTACTGAATTGTTCACAATAAGACCAAAAACATGCATTAAGAATGTACATCATACCTATGTTGCAAATGAGTGACGTAACACGACAAAACTGGATCGCTCTCGTTATAATCTTCACACATATGCGATTTGGCTTGGTTGATTATAAAGGAAGTGATCTACTTTTGTCACGCCGCTCGCTTGTGGCATAGACACGATGCAGGGATATTTCAGGATATTGTGTGAGTGTTAGTGCATGTGTGCTTGGCTCCTGTCATTGGCAGGATGTTGCTGTGTCTGGCACAGAGAGAAGAGGATAAGAGGAGACCATCAGAGATGGGATTAGGAAGAATTACACACAAAGACACACACATAAATTGAGCCTGCCACACACAAACCTCCTCAAATTTACAATCACAGACTCAGTTCTGATTGATTTTCATACAATCAAATACTACATAAAAAAGGACTAGTACATAAGAAGTTTCATAATTAGGGCTAGATAAGGATATTAGGCTGTTTCAGATTTTTTATTTGTTTCAATTCCGATAAATTTGGGTATATTTTGGTTCATTAAAATGTAAATTGTTTATATATGAAAGAAATTCTCGTGGAGTTTTAGACTTAATTTAAAATAGTAGGTCCGTTCGCACCAAGGATGATAACTATAACAATAACAAAAAAATAACGTTTTAATAGTGACGTCCACACCACAACTAAAAAGATAAGGACAGAGAAATTAAGAAATAATGATTGATATTACCATTGGGGTCATTTTTTTTTCCAGCAGAGGAACAATAAAAAGATGACAGCCAATCAGAATCCACCAAATTTTAGAGAGTTGGAGCAGTTAAAGCTACTTCATTACTACATCATTAAAAGAACTAATTCTTGCGAGTTTTTCCATTTATTCCGGGAATGAAAGGGACTGGTTGCGCAGCATGTCACTGAAAAGATTCGGTTCAAAAGAGTTGTTTATTCAAGAATCGTTCTACACTGGTTGTGTTGTAGTTTTTCCTCTGTGAAATGCTAAACGTAGTGCAAGAAGTACATTTATATGCTAACCGGAAAACCACTTATTGGAAGGAAATTGAAGACACGAAAACAGCGTTTTCCTTTAATTGCAATGTTTTCTCTGAAACTTTTCGGTTCAAAAGAGTTGTTTATTCAAGAATCGTTCTACACTGGTTGTGTTGTAGTTTTTTTTTCCTCTGTGAAATGCTAAACGTAGTGCGTAGTACATTTATATGCTAACCGGAAAGCCACTTATTGGAAGGAAATTGAAGACACGAAAACAGCGTTTTCCTTTAATTGCAATGTTTTCGCAGTATTAATAACCCGCGAACATGCGGTGCCGACAGTAAGCAGCTTTTCACACACCATTTCGTTACTTACACCTTTTAACCCAGGTATGCTGTACCACTTTCTCTTACCCCCTTTTCATAATTCTGTGTATACAGTGGCAAATTTGAGATGTTTGAATATGCTTCCCTCCAATAATAGACGCATGTGTATAAATGTGATGAGAGCCTGATGGAGTATTTCTGACTGAAAGCTGTGTGTGTGTGACCTGTTGATGTCTGCAATGCTCACAGACATCAAGCCTGTCATTCTTTCTGCAAACACACACACGCACACATACGCACACACACTGAGGGCCGCAGATGGAAAACCTAATTCTGTCTTTTCTGTCTTTCCTTTTCAAAAAGCCACCAATTACATCCACTTCTCTCTCTCTCTCCACCTCCCTCTCACACGCTCACTCTCTCTTTCCTGTCCCCTTGCTTTAACGAGCTATCTTGTTAACGTCAGAGCCTCTCTTACTCTCGGCCTTTCTCCTTCTCTCGTTTTCTTACCCTCTGCTCTCTCCATCTTCCTCTCTCTCTTTCTGTTTTTGTTCCATTCTTGTAGATAGAGGTGTACACCGAAAAGCTTTTGGCCTGATGAGAGATAAAAAACGAGGGAAAGAG
>NW_015538065.1:1538470-1548296 GCF_001515605.1 Sinocyclocheilus anshuiensis
AGGAAAGAGCTCTTGCATTCAGAATAGAGGGATGCGGCGAAAGAAATGGAAAGCGAGAGGTGAGGCTGAAGGGAAAAAAATGGATGGAAAGAGACTTGGAAAAGCAATAATAGGTGGACCAGTGACAGAGATTTGAGCCCTGCTAGACAGGGGAAGTAATTGCGTGGTGCACATGTTATGGAAGGGTGATATTTTACAACACGCCCGCTCCTGAAAGGGATGCTTGTTGCCGTGAAGAGACGGAAAATGTCATTTACAAAAATAATTTTGAAATTCTTTCAGTATTTTGAATGAATCTTGTCTAGAATACGTTTCAGATCTCAAATGTTTCTTCTAGAGAGTGGGAGTCAATGTAGAGCAAATGAAGATTTCTTTTCTGATTTTTCCCATGAGAAAAGACACCTCACATGTGCCTTCAGAAGAGATTTCACAAACCGCTCTCCGCCAAAGTCTGCAATCAAACATCAGATTTCAAAGCAGATTCCAATTCGATTCAGTTCCAATACACAAGCATTTGATTCAGTTCCAAGCCGTGATTACATTTTAATTCATTTGTGTATGTTTATATCTTTATAATGTCCATTGTGTTGTGCCTGCATAAAAAAGAAATTCTCTCTCAGTTAATGCTGTAAATTATACATAATAATGTTTTAGACTGATTCAAATCAGTAACTTGTTTTTTTGAATTGTTCGGAAAAAGAATCAGCTCTTAAGAGTCATTTGTTTTGGGAATCGTGTAGCACTGGTCACACTAGAGAAAAAAGCACCAAGTTTACTGTGCTTGTTTGTTGGGCTGGACAATTTGGCCAAAAATATTGTGATTTATAAATCAATATAATGATATAATAACAATAATGATTATTATGGTTCTTTTTATTAAAGAAAAATATGAAACAAAATAAGAAATATTACTGTTGTACATGTGTGGACTTCACTCTGAAACACACAGCACATATTTATTTAATTAAATTGCAGCCTTTGCGATTCACTAAGCCATATAACAGTTTTTGATTCACTAAAAAGAATCAGCTCACAAGAGTCATTTGTTCGTGAATCAGTCCACACTTTCTGCTGGCGAATGTCACATTGCATAGTTAATATTAATGAACAAAGCTGATAAATTTTGTATTATGCCCTCTCTTACATATGGAGACTACGCTCCTGGCTAACCACATTAATTTTATAGCTCAGTGCTCTTTACTTTGTCAACCATTGTCTAATGTGCTTCTATTTTTATTTCTCTCAAGGAATTTCAGGAGAAACATTTGAGGCCAAGTTGATACTGAAAAGAAACCTATATCTCTGAGATTCTAATTCAGAGTGTTTCCTTAGGAAAAAAACTCCTTGCATCAGTAAAGACACATAAATAGAGAGGGCTGGAGAGAGAAAACATCACTTGACTTTCGAGACCACTGAAAGATGTAAGTTGGGAGGTAGTGCAGAGGAAGGGGGCGGGCAGAGCTCCCACAAGCGGTGTTAGCTATGCCTGAATTGATGCGGTAATGAACGACCTCGCGCATAGATAATTAATAAGAACTCTTGATTAATTACACTGCGATGAGCTGCTATAGATGCAGGCGTGGAGGAGAGTGAAAGAAGGAGTGATGTGAATGTGAAAGATTGTTTAGTTCTGACTGTTTACCGAGTGTGTGTGTGTGTGTGTTTGTGTGTTAGCGTGTGTATATGGCCCTGCATGACCTTTAAAGTGAAGTTTGATGTTGTTTGGAGTTTATTGAAATGTAGAGCTCAATAGAGAATTATTTCAACCCAACGAGTTTGTGGTAATGGACATTATGCCACAAATGCCTTTAAACCTGAAACGGTCCTTTTAGAGGTGTCTGAATGGAAGGGGAAGTTTGTGTGTATGTGTGCCAGCTGTGGTGCCCCTGCTTCATGAAACGGTTCCTTTAATACCAGTCCAGAGGCATCAGACCACAACCTCTGCAAAAACAAGACACGACCTTTGGCTCCGGACCAAACGTGCACACATGCTGGATCTGAGGATCAAATGGCAAACTGTTAAATGAAACCCGTAGGGACCTGTAGGCGAACATGGAGGAGCTTCATGAAGTTACGTTTTCTAGAGTGAATGCCGCCGTTTATTTAGAGGCTGGAGGGGGGAAAAATATCAGTCCTGAATATAAATGTGCACATTTGTGCTTCAGAGGAAATGAAATTTTCTCAAAAAAAAAAAACATTATAGCTGATTCTAGTCATCTGTGATGACAGTGAGTGACCTTGAGGATTCTTTACGGCCATGTTCTTTAGAAACTGAATAAGCTGTAATTTTCGCATTACTTCCGTCGCTGTAAACATTTCTTTGTCCGTTAACTTAAAAATGTATTTCATGTTAAAATTTTGATTAGCTGGTTTTATTCAGTCAAAGAAAGTAATTAATATAACTGAACAAACCTAATGAAAGCATTTTGTAAGGCTCACATGAAACAAAAAAGTTTTATCAGATAACCTTAATATAAAGTAGCACCTAAGTGAACAAAGTCATATATATTGTAATAAAATAAACCTGAGTACATTTGGTCCAACTACTAAAAGGAATTTTAATGGTCAGACCATGTATGGTAGAAATTTAATTGGTCAGAAATGAGAACGAGACTGGTGCTGTTTGTTCAGACTCTCTGAGTTCATGTCTAATTTCCACCATAGTTTTCATTTGTGTCAAGTTAAAGATGAGGTGGGCATTTTTGATGTCGTCATATTGCAAAAACAATAACTGGTGTGTTCAAACCGGTTTCTCTGGCAAACCGATAATGCTGACCCCAAACTCACACTATCGGTTGAACAAATTGCTATTTGGCTGTTGAGGATTCTCTAATAAACCTTAGAGCCATGGTATTTACACTTTTCAGGAGACTTAAATTGGTGTTTTGTTCAAAAATGAAAATTCTACTATTATTTACTCTTTATATAATTACCTGTATAACTTGTTCTTCTGCAGGAAGCAAAATATACATCAAAATATTTTGAAGAATGCTGGTATTGACTACCCATTGATTTTAACGGTTAAAAAACAGGCATTTCTCAGAATAGCTGCTTTTGTGTTCCACAGAAGAAGTCAGACAGGTTTGGAACAACATGAGGGTGAGTAAATTATGACAGAATTTTCATTTTTGGGGGAACAGCCACTTTAACCTTAGAATGATGTACTGTCCCTGTTGAAAAATCCAGCATATGCTGGTTAGGTATGTTTTGAAGCATGGCTGCTGGTTTAAGCTGGTCATGTGCTGGTCTTAAGCTGGTCCTGAGCAGGAGCTAGTTGCTTAGGACCAGCAGATGACCAGCTTAAGCCAGCTCATGACCACCAAAGGACCAGCTCAAACCAGCAGCCATGCTTCAAAACATACCTAACCAGCATATGCTGTTTTTTTCAACAGGGGTAGCCATCTCTTCATATAAAACTGAGATTGGAAGAAGTATTTTAACATCTCCCCCTTGGCTTCTACCCTGGCTTAGGTCTTGATTCAGCTTTTTAAGGTAGCAACTACACTTTTTTTTTTAACTTTCTACAGTGTAGAAATAACTCAAGCACAGTATTATACTAATCAATGTTCAATGCATTGAGTTCAGGCAGGCTTTCTGATGGCAGATGCTGACAGGAAGTGCCATCATGTCACAATGAATCTCTGTGGTGTGTTTAGGTCACCAAAAAACACCACTGAGCTGAACTGATGGATAGACAAATGCTTATTGTTGTTCAGAAGGGGCCGGGGTCATGCATTTGATTCAGCTTTTTAAGGTAGCAACTACACTTTTTTTTTAACTTTCTACAGTGTAGAAATAACTCAAGCACAGTATTATACTAATCAATGTTCAATGCATTGAGTTCAGGCAGGCTTTCTGATGGCAGATGCTGACAGGAAGTGCCATCATGTCACAATGAATCTCTGTGGTGTGTTTAGGTCACCAAAAAACACCACTGAGCTGAACTGATGGATAGACAAATGCTTATTGTTGTTCAGAAGGGGCCGGGGTCATGCATTTTTTGTGATTTCTCTCCCTCTCTGTCTCCTTTTGTCATCCATTCTTTTGTAAAATGATGACAAAGGGCATTTTTCAAGCTCTTTCTCTTTCCCCAGTCCCTCCCTCATCTCCTCATGTCTCTTCTTTCATTCTTTCTTCTTTCCACCACTCTCACTTTCAGACTCTCTGTCCATCCATAGTTGTCTCGCTTTTAGTCTCTTACCTCACCATTCTCTCCCTCTCTTTCTTTACCTGTCAGTCTCCTCGGCTGGAGGTCTGACTAATTATTCTCCTCTCTTTCTCTTCCCCTCTCTCCTCTCGTGACACTCTGCTGAAGACACCTGGCTTAACCCAGCAGGACATCTCTGCGTCCATCTTTTCTCCCTGTCTCTCCATCCCTCGCTCTGCCCCTGCTCTCCTGCTTTTGTTGTCTGATTTTACCAGTGGAGCAGATCTATTTATTCTTTTCAGTCATTTCTTCCTTTTCCATTCTTTTTCACATTCCATTTTTATCCCAGTCATCCATCTTTTTACAACACAACATTATATATATAAATTATTTAATAATTTTATTCATCAAGGATGCATTTTGATCAAAAGTGACAGTCAAGTCATTTATAATGTAACAAAAGATTTCTGTTTGAAATAAATGTTGTTTTTGAACTTTCTATTCATCAAAGAATCCTAAAAAAGTATCATGGTTTCCATAACAACAGTAAGCAGAACAGTTTTTCCTGTATTTTTGATCACATAAATGCAGGCTTAGTGAGCATAAGAGCCTTCTTTATATATACGCTATCCATTAAAGGAACATTCCACTATTTTTGAAAATAGGCTCATTTTCCAACACTAGAGTTAAACAGTAAAGTTTTACCGTTTTCGAATCCATTCAGCCGATCTCCAGGTCTGGCGGTAGCACTTTTAGCTGTAGCTTAGCATAGATCATTGAATCTGATTAGACCGTTAGCATCTCGCTCAAAAATGACCAAAGAGTTTCTATATTTTTCCTATTTAAAACTTGACTCTTCTGTAGTTACATCGTGTACTAAGACCGACGGAAAATGAAAAGTTGCGATTTTCTTGGCCGATATGGCTAGGAACTATACTCTCATTCCGGCGTAATAATCAAGGAACTTTGCTGCCGTACCATGGGTGCAGCAGGCGCAATGATATTACGCAGCACCTGAAAATAGGCTAACTTCCGTCAACATAACCAACGTGACCACCTGCTTGCACAGGGAGCGTGCTGGGGACTATTTTCAGGCACTGCGTAATATTATTGTGAATCAAAGTACTACCGCCAGACCCGGAGATCGGCTGAATGGATTCGAAAACGGTAAAACTCAACTGTTTAACTCTAGGGGAGTTGGAAAATGAGCCTATTTTCAAAAATAGTGGAGTGTTCCTTTAAGAAAAGAAAAAGAAAATCAATTTTTCGTAAATTTCCATTTATCCAAAAAGTTTGTATTTAATCTTTAAGGGATTCTTATTTGATCCCATTAGGATTTTTTAGGATTGGCTCTAAATTACGATAGTAATCCTGTAAAGGGTTTTTTTTGACAAGTGAATTTTAACATCTAACACATTTTCTTGTTCGTCGCACCCTTTCTTTTCTATCTCTCTCTGTCACTCAGCCTGTTAACCTAGTCAGCAAGTTGGTGTGAACTTTCTTTCTCCGAGACTTTGATAGGAATAATGATCAGCCATTTTTTTCTCCCTCTCTCTTTCTCTAGAGAGACAGAGGGGCGGCAAGGGCTGAGAGAGAGAGAAAGAGAGTCAAGAAAGAGTGAATAGGGAATTTCTGCTTTCGTTGTTTTCCAGCGTTTTCATGTTCACTGTTTTTGTGAATGGTCTCTTCAGAATTCCACGATACTAAGGAGAGAAATGTGGTATTTTTAAACCCTTTCATATTTAATTATCGTAATCTTCAGGGATTTGCTGCATCTTTTCAGGATGAGTGTGCATATGGATTGCATCCTGTTTGTAACAGTGTAGTTGTAGCGGATTGGAGTTGTTGTTTTCTTTCTCTGCGCGCGCGCGCGTGTGTGTGTGTGTGCGTGTTGTGGTATTCCTCTCACGGGACTCTAAACGTCGCCGCATTCTCGAAAACGTGCCTCTACCCCGCCGAGACGCTCGTACTTCACTTCCAAAATTCATTCGCTCTCTTTATTTATCCAGCATCCCTCGTTCATGCAAATGAAAGGGGTTGACAGCAGAAAACTTTCCTGTGGACCACCGCGCAGCTCCAAAGCCTGCGAGTCCTCTCTCACCAGAGGCCTGTCAATCATCTCATCAGCTGTCAATCTCCCCCCCGACAGGAAGTGCTCTTGAGAACGCCATTTGAGAGGCTGTTTCTAATTGGGTGGGGGGAGAGAAGAGGATCATAAAGACCCCGTGACCCTGTATGAATTTGAGATGAAAGTTTTGTGTGCTAAAAAGATGCCCTGCGGCACTCTGGAGGAGATGAGATTCTTGTGGTACAGCACACGCACACACAATCGCAGCAGAGACTGGCATGACGCACATCTTGACAGGATCGGAAGCAGAGGTGTTTGAAGCAGTAGTCAGCCTCATCTGTCTGCTGACACCTCTCTCTCTCTCTCTCGCCGTCTTTCTCTTGCATCTGTAGCTGTTGATTTTACCACAGGGCTCCTCAACCTCAGGACCTGCCGGGATCCCGGCCTGACCACACTAGACCCACCGGAGAGAGAATAAATGGAGATAAAGAAGGCAGTCAGAAGGAAAAAAATGCAAAAAGAAAGATAGAAATAGCGTGGAAGGAAGAGAGTGAAATGACTTTCAGATGCTGGGACGGTCGGTGAGGTTGATTTGTGAAGGCATCGGGGCTGTTTTCGGTGTGGAGTGGAGCGCTAGGCCTCAGGGTGTGGAATAGCAGCCTGCCATCACTCCGCATTGGCCCTGATTCGCCCCGCACGCCAAACATGGCCCTGTTAGGCCAGAATTCAGAGCCCTACAGAAACAGGCTTGTGTTTGGTGATGCACTCTTAAGAAAACTTTGAGGTAGATTTTACAGCTCACAAATTTAAGTATGCCACATAATAGCAGGCAGTTTATCAGCATAGTTAAATGGTCAAGCAGGCGTTTCATTACTATTATAAATGGCTTGTTGGCATAACAATGCTCGAAGATGTTTTAAGGCCTGTTCGCTCTTACACGTAATGGTTCTTAGCTGTTACTTTGTTTTTTAATGTTTTTAAGTATGGATCTTTAAGGATGAATTGTTATTATATTGCTTTTGCTGTTTAATTTTTTATAGTAGAAGTGTCGTTGAGTACCTTGAAAAGTATTCTATAAATTAAATGATTAAATTATTACTATTTTAAATGATTATTTATGGTACTCTTTAAATTAAATTATTAAAATATTATTTTATATTATCATTATTATGATTTTATTATTATTTTAAAGTATTATTGTTTAATTGTTTTTATTGTTATTAAAAAGCTGTTGATATTTCATTTTAGGTTTTCCGATCAGCATATTGATTTCATGTAGTTTGTGAAAATGATCTCATGAAACAGTGGATAACTAGGAGTTCCACTTTTAAATAAGTGATAAATATATAAATTATCAATGTAGTCATTAAACAAATCTAATAAATGTAATATTTTGATAAATTAATTTGATAAATAAATCACATTTAAAAGTTTTATTTAATTCATGTTTAAAATGGATTTACTTTTTTATCAGCCTTTTGTCTTTTTTCCTGTAAATATTTTTAAAACAACATTAATTTAATTAAGCAACACTGAATTAAACATTAAGACTTGTTTGCTTAGTGTATCTTGTTTTTACGTATTGTTTTATTTGATTATACTTTAAACAATTATGTGCTTGTGTTGAACAATTATTAATTTCTTATGGAGCATTGCTTCTCAAGTACATTTATCTTGGTTATCTTGGATTTGAAAATAATTGGATAATTGGATTTTGAAAATAAAAAATACAATTTAGATATTTTAACTCAAATTATACACAGATATGAGGAGGATTGCTTTCAGTACTTTTAAATGCAAAAAAAAAAAAATTACAAATTGCTTTAAATTTTTCACATCCACTTAAGTAAATGTTATTAATCAAAAAAGGATTTCAGTCAGCATAAATGGGGATTTTCATACCAGAATGGATGTGAAACGAGTTTGCTAAAGCAATAATTATTTGGCAATGGTAAATACTCTTTGTTTCTATCTGGAGCCTTTAATTTTAAGCGCTTAGACGTTGAAAGCCGATAGCCCATTGTTTTATGTGTTCTGTGTCTTTTAAGAACTCTCAGGACTCTAAATCTGTTTCTCATATTCATCGCTCCAGTTTATTCCTGTCAGGAATTGTACGCAGTAGCTCATAATCTCTGCATGCACAGAGTCAGGTGAACCTTTGAGTAACAGTTTCTTGGGGCCCCAAAGACATCTGAGACCCATGTTGGGGTGTTTATAGACCTTGCGGATGCTCTGGACTCTGTGAGGTGGACAGTGGGGCAGTGCCGGGTCTGACACAGGTCTCCATGGGGCCCCTCAGTATGTGGCCCCTCTGTCTACCTCTGACCCCAGGTGACACGGTCTAATCAGACCGGTAAGTTTGAGAGAGTGAGTTTAACCTGAAGTCATCTCCCTCGAGGAAGGGGTCCGCACACTAATACACAGACAGACCGCATTCATATGCACACATTTAAAAGGAACACACACTAATTTCACACAGAATAACACAGGCATTGACATAGAGACCCGTGGTCACACACCAGCTGGGCTGAAAGACTCGTTTTACTCTTTGAAAAAGCCTTCACTCATCCACACCTACACTCTGTGTGTGTGTGTGTGTGTGTGTGTTCCTCTGATCCGGCATGAACGCTCACCTCTTTAAACGGCATTATGATTCATTATGCCGTGAATCATATTCATGTGCACATACAGACTCACACATATGTTAATCTCTCTGAACGGGGGGCTTTGAGAACATTCGGCTGTGTAAATATACAGGCCTGATCTGAGGATATGAAATAAAGCGAGAGAAGGAAAGCATATGTTTTCTCTTTTCTTTCTCTCTGTCAGTCGTGATGGATTTTGATTTCGTTTTTTTGGCCAGAAGGAGGGGGTTGGCCGTTCATTAGCATTTATTTCACATGTGATTAATGCTAAACTTTCCAGACTGCTTTCCGAGGGTGTGGAAACGATCACGCCGTTGAAAACAAGGGATGTTTGAATAAGAAGCTTCTCTGCTGTCTGGTTTGAAAGCACATGGCGTGGAGGGATATGACACCGGTGCTGGAGCCATGTAGACCGCCTCCTGTCAGGAAAGGGCACGACAGTAATGGTGACAAGGACAGACTTACCTTCACACACACAGATTCTCTGTTCACCTGCTTTGTGCCTGCAGACACCCCAGGGATTTTGTTTTGCTTTCCAGTAAAACATCTTTACAAGATAAAGCCATTTTTCCTGCCAACTAAAAATTGTATAAACAAAAACAAATACTCAATTATGTTTAAATGTAAATTTTATAGTGTTTGATAGTCGCACCAAATATAATTGCAAAAACTCAGTATTCAATATTTTTAATGGTTATTCTCGACACGCAAATAAAGTGATTGCAATTCTGTTTGGTGCCACTAGTGGTGCAAATCTCACCCAATATCACTGATATACAATTATAGTTTTTGTTAATCTTTTGATTTTATTTTTATACGTTATATTTAATTTTGGTTGAAGTTTTAGTAATTTTAGTTTTTGTTCATTTTTATTTGTTAGTTTTAGTTTTATTCATTTTAGTACTTCAAGTTAAACTAAATAAACTGAGAGCCTTGGCATCTAGCTGAAATAAAATAAATCGAAGC
>NW_015538065.1:1548306-1550465 GCF_001515605.1 Sinocyclocheilus anshuiensis
TGCGGTTTCAGTTTAAGTTAGCTATAATAATCCTGCTTGAGTTGGCATGAAATGGAAATTCACCCCTGTATGCATATTTAATTATTTATCTTATTTTGGACGATTCAGCCATGCATGTTTCATTTTTTACATTAAAAAAAAAACATTATCTGAACATGCATCTTAAGTAATATCTTATGTGGTATTGCTTCTGATGTACATTTATCTTGTTTTGAGGTTGTTTGGATGTTTTTAGTCGAAAACAAGTCAAAAGCACACTTAATATGATGTTTTTGCAGTACATTTCCTGTGTTCCATTTGCATCTTTTTCCAGTTTTCTCCTGCATCAAGCCTCTTTTTTCCTTAATGTTAACTTAATTTTCAATCCTTTTCTTTTGTTTCTCTCTGTAATTCTCCTCGCTTTCCCTCTCGCTTTCTCTCTACCGCCAGGAGTGACCATATGGAAACCATTACGCCCGCTGTTCCTCTCACCACAAACATTCCAGCAGTGCCTCCAGCTCTCTCTTTCTTCACAGCAGCCTCCTTCTCTTTCCTTCTCCCTCCTCTCCTCCCCTTTTATCTTTCACCTGTTTTCGTTGTCCTCATTTCCATCACTTTCAGAGTTTGTCTGCAGAGGTCATGTGATAATTGGCCACATGTGATCTGCTCATTGTCAGACAATGCGGTTAGGTTGTACCAACATCTCAAAGTACTGTGCTGTATTTACATACTACCCTTTAGCTGTCATTGAATATCTGTAAACAATCACATATCATTTTCAAGACGTAATTGTTTGTGGATGTTAGATGATAATCAGCATAATATGACTTCATTTTTAGTCTCTACACATAGTTCTGTACTCCTTTTTATGTTGTGTGTGGTGTTTGTGCAAAGTTCATTTGAATAGAAAGGAAGATAGTTAAATGTTTGTGTGTTCTGATGGGACTGCGAATGCGACAGTCGTTCAGAATAAATACATCAACCACGTCGCAAAGGTTCTGTTTTGGTCTGAAATGTTTAGGCAAACTTGGACTACCGAATGCTTGGGGGGTCTGGGAGCAGATTTAGTGTGGCTCGCTGTATAATTGATCAGAAAATGCAGGTAAAGACTGTGCAAATAAAAGAGCTGCATGTCATTGTATATCATTTTAGGCTCTTTTGTTGGTACACACACACACTTAGTGATCTATCTATCTATCTATCTATCTATTAGGGGTGTAACGGGTCACAAAATTCACGGTTCGGTTTGATACGACACAGTGGTGTCACGGTTCGGTACGGTACGGGGGTAATTGGTTACGTCACAATGTTGGAAATATTTATGTTTTAAACCGTGAAGGTGAGCCAATGGATATCACACACAAGCAATGTGCAAACTTTGCGCAAGAGTTACGCCAGTGAACGGCTTAAAGAAAGTGAAAGTAAAAACGGAATGACGGAGCTTTCACCATCTGACGCCGCATATTTTCTTAGAGACGACGAGACGAATCTACTTCAACATATGCTGATAACGGTATATAGCTAACTGTTTTTATTTATTCCCTTAATATTTCTAATATTACATCGTGAAAAAAAATGAGAAGAAACATATTTTGTCTTAAAAAGGTTGTTTTTGAAAGTCGTGCTTGAAATAAAAGTTTTTTATTTCCTTGATTTTTATTGATGACTGAAGTGTCAATATTTTAATCATAGGCATATAATTCATTGTTTAGACCTCTTTTAAAATACCTTTTTTAAAACATTTTAATTGAGGAGTAAATATATAGCCTAATCGTTTGTTATCCTCGCAGCACAGTTATTTGGTAATTATCGCGGGGCAAATTAATTGTAATTTTAATTTAATAATAAAAGTAACTTCATAATAATAATAATAGGCCTTCCTGCGTGCCCATCCGCTAATGTTACACCACTGGGCAGACAGCATGGTTCCTGTTACGTCGTTTGGGCTGCCTTGTTGAGCGCAGTGGCACTGAGAACATTATATTTCACACACTTTAAGCTGTTTTATTTTCCAAATGTAATAGGATTAGTCCAACGAATCGAATCGTTCGGTTTGTAATGCGTACCGAACCGAAAGCCTCGTATGTATCGTATCTATCTATCTATCTATTGTAACGGGGTGAAGAATCACATGACAAGTAATCTCAATCAATACCCCGGAGGGTGGATTTATTGGGGTG
>NW_015538065.1:1550761-1563373 GCF_001515605.1 Sinocyclocheilus anshuiensis
CTATCTATCTATCTATCTATCTATCTATCTATCTATCTATCTATCTATCCATCCTTCTGCCTGTCTATTTCTGTCTGTCTAGTCCAAGTTTTAAATTTTCTAATACGTTGTTATTTTTAATAGCTAGATTCTCTCTCTTTCTCACTTTTTCCTTCTCTGTTTTTGCTGGTCTCTTGGCAGTGTGATAAGGGCTCGGATGTCTAACTGGTAGGTGTTGTTTAGTCTGGTCACTCGAGACCCTGAACAGGGTTTAATCGGGCCCTGGAAGCTGACGATATAGCCGTGAAGAGAAAAGAGAGAAAGAGACATGGGAGATTTACTCATCTCCGGCCCACCGCTGGTCTGCTGGACGACAGCCGTGATTCCAGCCCCTCCATGGCACTGCTCCTGATGAGATCAATGCACGCTTGGAGGTAAAATCAGCTTAGTGAGGTGGAATAGAAGCTGAAAATGAAGTGGAAATTGCAGAAGTCAAAAGTCATTCTCGCGGCATATCAAAGTGATTTGAACTGAAGGATTTCAGCTGGTGTTAGCTCGATAGCTTGTTATCACATGTAATCACCAACTTAGATCTAATTCTTAAATCTGGAAAGCTTTTTTTGGCTGGTGGGATTGAAGTTGTTGAGCCTCCAGGAGACAATTTTTAGTGGTTTTGCTAAAGAAGGCATAGCTGTTGCTCATACTTAGGATTAGAGATTGAAACAAAGCATTACATTTCTGCACTAACTCATTCTGTACCGTTTGTTCAACAGACATGAATGAGGCCTCAAATTATGCAGCTTGTTGAGGAGAGTGTTATTTTTTATTTTATTCTCATGCCTGGTGGAAGATAAAATAGGCAACAAAAAAAAACATCCTTACACTGTGCAACAAACATGAATGAGACCTCAAAATTATGCTGCATTTGTTTATTTATATATCTTTTTTTTTTTTTTTAGATTTAGAGATTTTCAAAAAATCCCAAAGGTTTACATCATGCAACAAACACGAATGAGACCTAAAATATGCCGCTTTTTTATGTTTTTATGTATTCTTTGTAAGCTTTTCATCTGGTGGATGGAAAAACAGGCAAAAAAATCCCATAGACTTATCATAGGACTTACATTACAGAGACTCATTTGACTTGTGCTAATAATGAGCCACCTAGAATCTCCTAACAACCGCATATCAACATGATAAAACCCACCCAAAACACTTAAGCAACTGCATAGCAACACCATGGCTACCACCACTCATTTTCCTATGTGTAAAAATCTAGTTTCCAGATTTCTTTTGCAATATGTAACATTAATGTACTTGTAGACACAACACTCGGCTCTTTTCAAGAGCTGTCAGGGTCAGGGAAGGGCGTCGGCGGAGTTTGACAAAATGATGTTTCTGCCCTCATAAACGAGCACGGTGCACACACTCCTGTCACCTCTGCCCCCTCCATCCCCCAACTCCTTGTTTCAATGTGTGACCATGAATGCCACCTTTGTTCCAGAGCGGGAGAGAAAGGGAGAGAAACCGAGGGAGGGTGGGAGAGAAAGAGCAAAACAGGAATGATGAGTGTTTGGGATGAGAAGCAATGGTTGAAGGAGTGTATTATCATGTTTATATTTAGAGTAAACAGAGATGTCGATATAATTTCACTTTAATCTGTGCTTTGAAGGCCTGCCCGTGTGTGCGGTTAGCTTTTTCCAGCTTGCCCACACAAACATTTCCATGAAAGCATTTTGGTGCATAGAACTCTGTTTTTTTCATCCTGCTTCAATTCCACACTCTCAAACTTGATTTGTGGCCACATTTTTATACCTGTCCCTTTTCCCTGAAGTTTTTTTTTCTTTGAGCTTGACACGCGGGTCAGAAATTCTTTTGCGAGGTTCTGCAAACGTTCTCTAATTATCTGCCGAGTGCTTGCTTAACCCTGAGTTTGCTCATTAGATATTGTGACAGTTGTTCAATCACGAAGGCTAATGCGGTCCAGTGCTGAAACATATGTAATTACACAGGCTGTGCGAAAGGGTCTGGTGCACACACATGCTTTAAAAGGAGCGTTGATGGATCACAGCGTTTGTTGTGTTGAACTGGTTTTTCAGTTTCACTTTTTTACACTGTATGCACACACAAATCTAGAATGCTTCTATTTTAATAAACAAAGCCATTTATGTGCAACTACTGTATACTAAAACAGTACATTTACATTTAGTAATTTAGCAGACGCTTTTATCCAAAGCGACTTACAAATGAGGACAATAAAAGCAGTCAAAAATATATATATATTATACACACACACATATACATACACACATATACACACACATACACAAAGAAAAACAAGGATAGAATAAAAAAAATAGAAAGCTATAGAAAGTGTTTGTTTTTTTTTAAATAAAAAAAGATAAATATAGATAAAGTAGAATTAAAATAGAATAGAAAGTGTTAGAGTTAGAGGGACAAATAAAGGTGGAACAGATGTGTTTTTAGTCGTTTCTTGAAGATGGTTAAGGACTCGGATTGATTTGGGCAGGTCATTCCACCAGGAGGGAACAGTTAATGAAAAAGTCTGTGAAAGTGATTTTGTGCCTCTTTGAGATGGCACAATAATGTGTCGTTCACTTGCAGAACGCAAGCTTCTAGAGGGCACATAACTCTGAAGTAATGAATTTAGGTAAATACCTAATAATAATAAGTACCACTAGACTAGACACATACTTTATGCTAGTATGCCAACAAAGGTGTGAATACTTTGTCAATGCATTGCAAAATTCATTATTATGCAGGTTGCTAGCTGTAGACATGTTGACTTTAAAATCTGCATGATATAGAAATTCATCCTATCTGTTTTCTAAATGCAGCTTATCGATCTTATTATAAACAATTCATTCCTGCATGTATTTCTATTTTGAGCTCATAATTTTGTTTGACATACCAGCTTCTACTGTTGCTATTTCCATTACATTACAGGTCTAACTTCCTCAACAAGATTCTCATCAAACCATTGCTTTGCCATTATGATAGTTGCTGAAACTAGCTATAGAAGAAGAGGTGTTTGCGCTAACATATTTGCATGGACACATTTTGAGTCTTTTAATCAACAAAGCTGTGTACGTTCTGTTATATGCCAGTTTATTTAAAAAAAATAGTGCATGTGGATGATCTGCATTCAAGTCGATGTGAAATAGCCAAGATATGCACAGTTTACATCATCAGTTTATGTTAAACTTGCATACTTGTGTGCCATTCTGTAGCATACTCCAGTGCAAGGTTGGTGAAAATGGAGTGCTAAAGTTGGCGCAACACATCAGATGCATTTGAAACATCATTTCCTTCTGGAAATATATACAGTGGGTACGGAAAGTATTCAGACCCCCTTCAATTTTTCACTCTTTGTTATATTGCAGCCATTTGCTAAAATCATTTAAGTTAATTTTTTTTCCTCATTAATGTACACACAGCACCCCATATTGACAGAAAAACACAGAATTGTTGACATTTTTGCAGATTTATTAAAAAAGAAAAACTGAAATATCACATGGTCCTAAGTATTCAGACCCTTTGCTGTGACACTCATATATTTAACTCAGGTGCTGTCCATTTCTTCTGATCATCCTTGAGATGGTTCTACACCTTCATTTGAGTCCAGCTGTGTTTGATTATACTGATTGGACTTGATTAGGAAAGCCACACACCTGTCTATATAAGACCTTACAGCTCACAGTGCATGTCAGAGCAAATGAGAATCATGAGGTCAAAGGAACTGCCTGAAGAGCTCAGAGACAGAATTGTGGCAAGGCACAGATCTGGCCAAGGTTACAAAAAAAATTCTGCTGCACTTAAGGTTCCTAAGAGCATTCTGTCAATATGGGGTGCTGTGTGTACATTAATGAGGAAAAAAAATTAACTTAAATGATTTTAGCAAATGGCTGCAATATAACAAAGAGTGAAAAATTTAAGGGGGTCTGAATACTTTCCGTACCCACTGTATATTGAATATTTTCATGCATTAAAGAACTTCCATTTGAGACGTCCTTTCTTCTTATTTGGGACGCAACTTGCTGTGTTGCTTGACAACCATAAGCAGCCTACAGTTAGGATCATGAGACTAATTATTTTTTCTTCCGACTATTATCATTACTAACAAGAAGAATAAACAATTTGCCATAATTTAGTCATTTTAGTATCATTGAGATACTATTATATTTTTTATTAATAATTTGAATGTTTTGACTTTTAAAGTTTGCTTTCATTTTAATATTACTTTTAGTAACTTTGTTGGTGCGTTTGTCATTTTTATTTTTTTCTATATAACTTTATTACTTTTTCAGTACATCAACTTGAACTAAATGAAAATGAGGAATGTTGCCTTTGCAACTAATTTGTTTCAGTTAAAGTCTATTTTAAGTAACAAAAATGTTTTAATGGTTTTAGTTTTAGTTTCATATAATATTTAGGGAACTTTCAGGCAATTTGCCTTGGATTGTCCCTTGTAACAAGGTAAAAACACCTAACACATGGCCTTTCTTGGCATTGTGCTTAATAGACCGCTTCTTTGATTCTAACGTGAGCAATCTAGCTTTTGCAGTGTGTACTTGCGTGTTTGCTAGCAGCGAGTGTGAGTTTGACTAAATGCTGTTCTGTCACGCTGACAACGGAGGGCGTGAGAGGGAGGGAAAGAGAGAGAAGGTGTGAATGTGGTGATAAAGGACAGTATTCTTCTACTTGTGTGTCTGGGTCTCAGCAGAGAGTTCAGTGGGTTAGAGCAGACCAGCGTGACCATGTCAGCAACACAGCCACTACTATGTGAGAGGCTCCCTTATCTCCTGCATCCTCCGCTTGCATGCTTGCTTCTTTCTCTGTGTCCACCTGTTTTTTCCCTCCCTCATTGTTCGTCTCTGTTTACTTTTCTCCTCTCGGTTTCGTAAGCTATTTTGTCTCTCATTCAACCCTTTCATTCTCTCCTCTGATCCGCAACACCTCTCTCTCTCTTTCTCTCTCTCTCTCTCTCTCTCTTTCTGTCTCTGTCTTTCTGTCTGTTCTTTCTGTTCTTCAGGTCAAGTCTACTGTGACGGTGTCTGCGATAACCCAACAGACAAAAATCTACCTAACAGAATGTGTATGCAAAAAATGTCTTTTGCATCTGCAGGATGTTTTGATACTTTTGTTCATCAGTTTTTCCAGTGTGTATATATTGTCTGCCTAAAAAGAAAAAACACTTAGCAACGACATGTCTGTCTTTTGTTTTGGTTTGAAAGGCATGTTAAAGAAAAGTTGTTACCGACAACACAGAATTACCACAGAACATTTTGTATTGTTTTTTCATCGAAAATTACAGTTGCAGTAACAAAGCACATAATAAACATTAAAATACACATGGTTTTAAAAGTAACCACAAGACTTTTATACGTGTTGACGTGCAGTGGTTATAAGGAACGTGATGTAATGCTGCATTGGAAGGTTCCTACTTATGAGTTTGGAAATGATAATTGCAGTACCACATGATGTACATTCAAGTCATTTTAGTTGAAACAAAATGGACTAACAGGACCATTATCATATTTTTCTCTCTCTTTTTCACTTTTTGACAAAACCAGGAAGCTTTTTAGCACTAATGCAACATAATGAAGAGCAAAGTATGCATATTATGTGTGCTTTATCTGTGTTTTATCATTATAGTTCAGCTGTAGAGAATGATGGGAAATGTAGTTTGATGTGACAAGTATGTCTCCTAATAAACGAGCAAAATGAATAATATTTCCTGACTGAATTTAGCACACAAAATGAATACAGATACACAGATTTTACTGCCAGCATTCACAATTATTGTGATCAGTGGCAATTTGCTTCCATCATGATTCTTGAAATTACACGTCATGATAACTCTAAAAGTCTGAGCTTAAAGAAAGTCCTGAGTTTCCCACTAGTCATTTTAACTTGATTACGTGCTCAACTCTAACATGAACTGAATTCACCATAAATGGCCATTTACAACAGACTACAAGAATTACATTGCTAATGTAAAACCAGAAGTTCATCCGCTTAGAAAAGTAGTCCCACTTTAAAAGGGACATTTAGTCAACTTTACAGCTCAAATAACATGTTTTATTGAATAATTCATGTAAGTGCTTTAATAAAAATACAGCCCTTAAATTTGTGTTTTAAAACCCTCTGGAACCCTATGGCCTGGTTTACTTTCATTGTAAGTACACCACCATTCAAAAGTTTGGGGTCAGTAAGATTTCTTTTTAAAAGAAATTAATACATGTATTCAGTAAGGCTGTGCATTGAACTATTTAAAAATGACTGTAAAGACATTTATAATGCTATAGAAGATTTTGATTTCAAATAAATGCTGCTCTTTTGAACTTTCTGTTCATCAAATAAGCTATAGCCTATTAGAATACTAAGCACAACTGTTTTCAACGTTTATAATAAGAAATTAATGATTTCTGAAGGATCATGTGACACTGGAGTAATGATGTTGACAATTCAGCTTCGCTATCACAGAAATAAAGTACATTTTAAATTATATTAAAATAGAAAGCAGCTTCAAAAAATCTCACAAACCCTAAAGTTGACTGGTAGTGTACAGTATGTTACTGTAAATACAAATATTGACTGGGCGACAAGTCAGATGTTTTCTATGCCACAAATACTGAAGTTGTGTTGAACTCAAAAACATTCCTTTAAAGTCACATGTGTGCGGGTATCGGTCAGTCTAATTGTAGTATGTGAAGTGTGTGTTGAGTGTGTGTCGAGAGTCTGTTCTCTCCACTGTAAGAGCTACTGATAACCTTCCTAACCTGTGTGACAAGGACAGGAAGCTCTTCTCCCACAGGAATGCCACACACACACACAAAGCCTTTTTTCTCACACACGATTCTGCTTTTGTTTCTTATGAGCAAGAACGACTAGCTTTAATAAACATGCCGTAGTTTAGCATGCTATGGTAATGTATGTGATTTGTGAATGGATCCACCCATCATTACGTGAATGTGTTTCCGCATTTCTTTTCACTTGGAAACATGAAGCCCATAAAAAAAACTAAAGCCCAACTGGCTTAATTTGTTTACATGTAAATAGCCGTTGGTGTGGCTGGCTGTTTAGAGATGATGATAAAATGGTAATTACCGTCTGTGAGTCGTTTAGTCATTTGTTTACATAGAAAGAATTCAAAGGAAACTCCCTGAGATTCCGCAACAGCCGAATTCTCCTGGAAATTGGAAGCTCCAGACACGTCCTCTGCTGTGCTTTGATCTGACACGGTTTCCTTTGGAAACAAGCGTTTCAGGGTGGGATTTGGATCCAGACCGGCCTATTCATTCTCATTAGAGTCACTTGTTGAAGATAGAAGAACAAAATATCCTATTTCTAGAAATTCAGTCATCAAAAACCTTGAAGTCTCAGCACCTTCAGATGATTTACACAGCGGAAGACAGCACTTTCATTAGGGCTCTGAAAAAACAGGAAGAGAGACGAGCAGAGTAGATGAATGAAGTGTAAAAGAAGAGGATGAGTTTCTACTTGTAGAAGGTAATTTATTGAATAAAGAAACACAGCGAGAGTGTAGAGTGTGGTTGGATCCACACCTGCGCCAGTAAATGCCAGTAAATGCCAGCCAGCATACCCACAGAAATTTTCATGAGAAGTGTGGTTTTGTCATTGAATGTCCTGAAGCGAGAGGTTATAGTGGCAGATTAAGCCAGTCATTCGTATCCCATGATGCATCCGTGCCCTCTTTGCTGATCCGTACAATTGACAGATTTTTGCAGGTTTGCTCTGCCACAAAGAAAGTTAAAAATATGAACGTTTTTATTGTATAACATGTTTTAAACACTGGATGTGCATTTTGCTGGTTAAATGAAAACAAACTGATTAAAGTCAATGTGACAAGCCATTTGCAGCCTATATATATTTTTTTTTGTAGTGTGACATATTTATGAATGAGACTAGAGCAGGGCTGTCCAAATTCAGTCCTGGAGGGCCGGTGTCCTGCAGAGTTTAGCTCCAACTTGCCTCAACACACCTTTTATTAATTAGATTTTGTGGGGGAAAATTTTTTTTTTACCTCACACAATTTTTGTATTCTGGTTTTAAAATACTTATTGGTTTTTAGCTGTGCCATTTTTTAAAATGTATGTTTCTAATGTCATGACATTAAATTCTCTTTCTTTCCCTCTCTGTCATTCTCCAGGTTTAGCGATGATAAGGGTTATGTCCTGTACCCTCAAATCGGGGATCGTCTGGACCTCATTTGCCCAGCGTCTGAGCCGCCAGGTCCCCGGTCCCCCACCGAATACGAGTACTATAAACTGTACCTGGTGTCGTCACGGGATCAGGCAGACAGGTGTGAAGTGACCGGAGCCCCCAACCTGCTTCTCACCTGCGATAAGCCCAGCAGTGATATGCGTTTCACCATCAAGTTTCAGGAGTACTCGCCCAACCTGTGGGGTCACGAATTTAAAACCAATCAGGACTACTTCATCATCGGTGAGTGCGATTTGAATTAAAGCATGTCTGTTGACACACATCAAAACTTTCGATTATTTTGCCAAGCAAGTTTTAATTGTGAAAAGGTTATCTGTATATAATAGACTTACACTTTGTGTGTTCATTCAGCATCCGCCCTTGTTTATTGTTTTAATCAGTGTTAGAAGGGATGGCATGATGGTTTTCATCACTGCGTTTACATTGGGTTTGTTTTTAGGTCAGGCTAGTCGGTTCTCAGTGAAGTCACAATCTTCTGCTGGGATTTGGCTGATTGTGACTTTATCAACTGGAACCATCTTGTGTTGGGTTGTGTTACTGGGGGTTGTTTTTAAAACAGTGCACAGTAGCGTAGAGGGAATGAGGCCAACGTAAACGGAAGCCCGTCAATATCAACATGTCAGAAAGTAGATTTGACACAGGAAAGTGATGTCCTAACACGCTTAGACCCAAAACACGCAATGGGTGTGTTTTTAGCATCTACACTCTTAAAAATAAAGGTGCTTCAAAAGGTTCTTCAAGCGATGCCATAGAAGAACCATTTTTGGTTCCACAAAGAACCATTCAGTCAAAGGTTCTTTAAAGAACCATCTCTTTCTTACCTTTTTATAATCTGAAGAACCTTCTTTCACCACAAAGAACCTTTTGTGAAACAGAAAGGTTCTTCAGATGTTGAAGGTTCTTTATGGAACCACTTGGACAAAAAGGTTCTTCTATGGCATCGTGAAGCAACTTTATTTTTAAGAGTGTATTGCCAGAATTCCCCCAGTCATAGAATACCTGGAAAAGTAAGTGAATTTGAAAAGATTTTCCGATCTTGCAAAGTCATGGAGGTGTAATAAAAAGTTAGGGAAAAGTCATAGAACGTTCTAGTGAATATATGTTTGTTCGTTCTAGCTTGATGTCCCTAAATCCTCAGTTGAAGCACACTCAATTTTGTTTGGTCATTTTTGACACATTTGTATATTAAAAAGTATATTTGTTGTCACAAAACCTGAAACTGCATTTGCAACCAACATTTTAATTCCATAATGTGATATGGTTCCAAAAAGGATATTCAGCAGCTGGAAAAAATGTAAGTCTGGGCTTAATTTTATCCATCAGGAAATGATTTGCTCATGAAATTGGACGTTAGTACAACCCTGGTGTGTACAAATGAATTATGCAGAGTAAAAAAACGTGTATTAAGAATCATTTTTTGAATATACACTACTGATCAAGAGTTTGGGGTCGGTAAGATTTTTGTTTTTGAAATAAGTCTTTTATGCTCACCAAGACTTCATTTATTTGATCATAAATACAATAATAACTGTAATATTGT
Organism: Sinocyclocheilus anshuiensis; assembly: GCF_001515605.1. Taxonomy (NCBI): domain Eukaryota; kingdom Metazoa; phylum Chordata; class Actinopteri; order Cypriniformes; family Cyprinidae; genus Sinocyclocheilus; species Sinocyclocheilus anshuiensis. Next base: position 1,560,549 of record NW_015538065.1, read on the forward strand.
GAAACATTATTACAATTTAAAATAACTCTTTTGTATTCTTAAATATTTTGAAATGTAATTTATTCCTGTCATGGCAAAGCTTAATCAGCAGCATTCCTCCAATCTTCAGTGGCAAATGATCCTTCAGAAATCATTCTAATATGCTGATTTGGTGCTCAAGAAAAATTCTTATGATGAATGTTGAAAACAGATGTGCTGCTTAATATTTTTGTGGAAATCATGATACATTTTTTTCCTTTGTTACATATAAAAATGTTATTTATTTGAAATAGAAATCTTTTGTAACATTTTATCTATCTTTAATGACAGTTTTATCCTTGCTGAATAAAAGTAATAATTTCCATAAAAATATCTTACCACAAACTTTTGAACAGTAGTGTATTTTATTTAAATATATGATTTCCAATGATTGGTACCTTATGTATGGAAATCTCTCCTAGCAATATCTATAATATAATTTTTCTAGAAAAATCATGGACTAGTCAAGGAATTTGATTGGCTAAGGTGTGTGAGCCCTTTATTCACATAAAGAAACAGAAATTTTGGAAGAGAAAGAATGGATGTGACCAAAAAGAGAGATGATGGCTCTTTCACCAGGGTTAGTTATCAGTCAAATTGTATTCATACTTTTCAAAACCAGATAATGATGTGATCCGCATTTCAAACACAGGAGATAAAAGATTGTTGGTGCTTAGGAACCTGAGGTAATATTTTTGTGTTTGTTTTTATGACGTGCAAAGTGCGTGTGTGAAGGTGTGGCGTGTGTCTTGTGTCTAATATTAGTAGTTCAGGTCTCGCAGACACTGTGTCTATGTGATAAGAATCAAACTCCTTCCACTGGCTCTTTAATGGGCAAACAAGTGTGAGTTTTCTGGTATGTGGACGTCAGGAAGAATCCAGGGCGCTTCCGTGTTCTGTTAAGCCTTAACGTAGGTGTCAGTGGCACTCACACTCATACACACAGACACACACACACACACACATGCTGCAGGCTTTATCGTTGCTCCAACAGGCCCGACGAATCGATCGACAGGCTGTGCCAGTCTATGAGTCCTCAAATGCAAGGTCAGAGGCACACACACACACACACACGCACATATGCTACGAGATGAAAAAAGAGTGCGAGAGAAACCATCAAACAAGCATCCACATGGAAAAAAGGAGAAAAGTGATTTTAAGGGTCATTGAACATTTAATTTAGTGTTTATGTGTGTGCATACGTGTTAAAAATAGTTGTGTGTGTGTGATTTGGGTGCATTTGTACAGCATCTGTCATGACTGGTTGATGTTCTATTTTCCAAAAGAGTGCACATTTGATGGCTTCTGACATCTTCATGCCCATGTGTTGGCGCATATGTGTGTGTGTGTAAGGGTATGTGTACATTAGAGATTTGGACCGTAGGGAGAATGGTATTAATTAACCTACCTTAACATGCGCTAATTTATTCAGCCTAGCTCAAATGAGCTGGAACAGGAATGATTCATGAAATAGAGAGAGAAAGAGAGAGTGTTTATGTGGAAGAGAGCATTGACAGGTCATTATGGCTGCTCCAGTCTCGTTGTCTAATTATCACATGGGTCATGAAGACGCCCTTAGGTCACTAATAACAGTGTTTACACACTCTCACACGGGTGCATTTAAAGGAATAGTTCACCCCAAAATCAAAATGATCATCATTTGTTAAACAATTGTCATCATTTACCCACTTTCATGTCCAAATCTATGACTTTCTGCACTATTAAGTAGGCTATATCTGTATCATATTAGCGGTGTTACTTATTTTAGTATTACTTATAAGCTATTATTGTATTTATTAATGTGAATTTTAGTTTTAAAGTTGAATTCTGTATTTTTATTTAAAATTGTTTTAGTAATTTTGTTATGTACTTTTGTCATTTTATTTTTTTATCTATTTCTATTTAGCTTTAATTTATTTTGATTTCAGGTTTAGTTTGACTAATTTTAGTGCTTAAACATTTCAGTTGTTATTTCTAAGTTCTAAGTTTTTCATCTGATATTTATATTTTATTTTATTTAAATTAATGACAATTTTGAATAATTTCAGTTTTATAATCAGTTTTTAGTTTTATGCATATCAGTTACCACACAATATTTTATTTTATTTTATTTTATTTTTTGGTTTAGTTTAGTTTAGTTTAGTGTATAGGGCATCTGTATATATCTGTATAGTGTTTATCTGTATAGGGCAGCATTGAATATTTTTAAAAGCTAATTTTAATAAATGCCTAAATTCACTTTTAAATATTTTTATTTTATTTTTAGTGGAGTTTATTTTATAGTTTTATTTTATTATTTTATTATATATTTTTAAACTAAATGGTATAGAATTTTATTATCAGTCATTTACTTGCCATACAATGAAATTGAATAAATGGTGTGGAATTTTAGTATCTATGCATAACCAATTGTTTACAATTGACAAAGCTATCAGTAAAATTTGGAGAATTTTGTATATTTACAATGAAAATAGCACCCAATAGCAATGTAGTTTTATTGTCCTTTTTGGTCCTTTTTGCCATTTGGCAGCCCTAGGTCACCATGTGCTTTTGTTGTAAAGCATCTTCTATTGTGCTCCATTAAAGAAAGCAAGTTTGGAATGACATGAGGAGGAGTACATGATGACACAATTTTCATGTTTGGCTTAGCTATTCCATTAAAGCATGATTTCCCTTGCATTGCAGTCATTCCAGTATCTATCTTACAGCAGAGTTGCTTGTAAACACACACACACACACACACACACACATGTTGCTGTCAGTCAGCGTGAGGGATTTGAGGTACCTGACTGCGGAGCTTCTCTGGG
>NW_015538065.1:1569226-1574547 GCF_001515605.1 Sinocyclocheilus anshuiensis
CTCTTAAAAATAAAGGTGCTTCAAAAGGTTCTTCAAGCGATGCCATAGAAGAACCATTTTTGGTTCCACAAAGAACCATTCGGTCAAAGATTCTTTAAAGAACCATCTCTTTCTTACCTTTTTATAATCTGAAGAACCTTCTTTCACCACAAAGAACCTTTTGTGAAACAGAAAGGTTCTTCAGATGTTGAAGGTTCTTTATGGAACCATTTGGACAAAAAGGTTCTTCTATGGCATCGTGAAGCAACTTTATTTTTAAGAGTGTATTGCCAGAATTCCCCCAGTCATAGAATACCTGGAAAAGTAAGTGAATTTGAAAAGATTTTCCGATCTTGCAAAGTCATGGAGGTGTAATAAAAAGTTAGGGAAAAGTCATAGAACGTTCTAGTGAATATATGTTTGTTCGTTCTAGCTTGATGTCCCTAAATCCTCAGTTGAAGCACTCTCAATTTTGTTTGGTCATTTTTGACACATTTGTATATTAAAAAGTATATTTGTTGTCACAAAACCTGAAACTGCATTTGCAACCAACATTTTAATTCCATAATGTGATATGGTTCCAAAAAGGATATTCAGCAGCTGGAAAAAATGTAAGTCTGGGCTTAATTTTATCCATCAGGAAATGATTTGCTCATGAAATTGGACGTTAGTACAACCCTGGTGTGTACAAATGAATTATGCAGAGTAAAAAAACGTGTATTAAGAATCATTTTTTGAATATACACTACTGATCAAGAGTTTGGGGTCGGTAAGATTTTTGTTTTTGAAATAAGTCTTTTATGCTCACCAAGACTTCATTTATTTGATCATAAATACAATAATAACTGTAATATTGTGAAACATTATTACAATTTAAAATAACTCTTTTGTATTCTTAAATATTTTGAAATGTAATTTATTCCTGTCATGGCAAAGCTTAATCAGCAGCATTCCTCCAATCTTCAGTGGCAAATGATCTTCAGAAATCATTCTAATATGCTGATTTGGTGCTCAAGAAAAATTCTTATGATGAATGTTGAAAACAGATGTGCTGCTTAATATTTTTGTGGAAATCATGATACATTTTTTTCCTTTGTTACATATAAAAATGTTATTTATTTGAAATAGAAATCTTTTGTAACATTTTATCTATCTTTAATGACAGTTTTATCCTTGCTGAATAAAAGTAATAATTTCCATAAAAATATCTTACCACAAACTTTTGAACAGTAGTGTATTTTATTTAAATATATGATTTCCAATGATTGGTACCTTATGTATGGAAATCTCTCCTAGCAATATCTATAATATAATTTTTCTAGAAAAATCATGGACTAGTCAAGGAATTTGATTGGCTAAGGTGTGTGAGCCCTTTATTCACATAAAGAAACAGAAATTTTGGAAGAGAAAGAATGGATGTGACCAAAAAGAGAGATGATGGCTCTTTCACCAGGGTTAGTTATCAGTCAAATTGTATTCATACTTTTCAAAACCAGATAATGATGTGATCCGCATTTCAAACACAGGAGATAAAAGATTGTTGGTGCTTAGGAACCTGAGGTAATATTTTTGTGTTTGTTTTTATGACGTGCAAAGTGCGTGTGTGAAGGTGTGGCGTGTGTCTTGTGTCTAATATTAGTAGTTCAGGTCTCGCAGACACTGTGTCTATGTGATAAGAATCAAACTCCTTCCACTGGCTCTTTAATGGGCAAACAAGTGTGAGTTTTCTGGTATGTGGACGTCAGGAAGAATCCAGGGCGCTTCCGTGTTCTGTTAAGCCTTAACGTAGGTGTCAGTGGCACTCACACTCATACACACAGACACACACACACACACACATGCTGCAGGCTTTATCGTTGCTCCAACAGGCCCGACGAATCGATCGACAGGCTGTGCCAGTCTATGAGTCCTCAAATGCAAGGTCAGAGGCACACACACACACACACACGCACATATGCTACGAGATGAAAAAAGAGTGCGAGAGAAACCATCAAACAAGCATCCACATGGAAAAAAGGAGAAAAGTGATTTTAAGGGTCATTGAACATTTAATTTAGTGTTTATGTGTGTGCATACGTGTTAAAAATAGTTGTGTGTGTGTGATTTGGGTGCATTTATACAGCATCTGTCATGACTGGTTGATGTTCTATTTTCCAAAAGAGTGCACATTTGATGGCTTCTGACATCTTCATGCCCATGTGTTGGCGCATATGTGTGTGTGTGTAAGGGTATGTGTACATTAGAGATTTGGACCGTAGGGAGAATGGTATTAATTAACCTACCTTAACATGCGCTAATTTATTCAGCCTAGCTCAAATGAGCTGGAACAGGAATGTTTAATGAAATAGAGAGAGAAAGAGAGAGTGTTTATGTGGAAGAGAGCATTGACAGGTCATTATGGCTGCTCCAGTCTCGTTGTCTAATTATCACATGGGTCATGAAGACGCCCTTAGGTCACTAATAACAGTGTTTACACACTCTCACACGGGTGCATTTAAAGGAATAGTTCACCCCAAAATCAAAATGATCATCATTTGTTAAACAATTGTCATCATTTACCCACTTTCATGTCCAAATCTATGACTTTCTGCACTATTAAGTAGGCTATATCTGTATCATATTAGCGGTGTTACTTATTTTAGTATTACTTATAAGCTATTATTGTATTTATTAATGTGAATTTTAGTTTTAAAGTTGAATTCTGTATTTTTATTTAAAATTGTTTTAGTAATTTTGTTATGTACTTTTGTCATTTTATTTTTTTATCTATTTCTATTTAGCTTTAATTTATTTTGATTTCAGGTTTAGTTTGACTAATTTTAGTGCTTAAACATTTCAGTTGTTATTTCTAAGTTCTAAGTTTTTCGTCTGATATTTATATTTTATTTTATTTAAATTAATGACAATTTTGAATAATTTCAGTTTTATAATCAGTTTTTAGTTTTATGCATATCAGTTACCACACAATATTTTATTTTATTTTATTTTATTTTTTGGTTTAGTTTAGTTTAGTTTAGTGTATAGGGCATCTGTATATATCTGTATAGTGTTTATCTGTATAGGGCAGCATTGAATATTTTTAAAAGCTAATTTTAATAAATGCCTAAATTCACTTTTAAATATTTTTATTTTATTTTTAGTGGAGTTTATTTTATAGTTTTATTTTATTATTTTATTATATATTTTTAAACTAAATGGTATAGAATTTTATTATCAGTCATTTACTTGCCATACAATGAAATTGAATAAATGGTGTGGAATTTTAGTATCTATGCATAACCAATTGTTTACAATTGACAAAGCTATCAGTAAAATTTGGAGAATTTTGTATATTTACAATGAAAATAGCACCCAATAGCAATGTAGTTTTATTGTCCTTTTTGGTCCTTTTTGCCATTTGGCAGCCCTAGGTCACCATGTGCTTTTGTTGTAAAGCATCTTCTATTGTGCTCCATTAAAGAAAGCAAGTTTGGAATGACATGAGGAGGAGTACATGATGACACAATTTTCATGTTTGGCTTAGCTATTCCATTAAAGCATGATTTCCCTTGCATTGCAGTCATTCCAGTATCTATCTTACAGCAGAGTTGCTTGTAAACACACACACACACACACACACACATGTTGCTGTCAGTCAGCGTGAGGGATTTGAGGTACCTGACTGCGGAGCTGCTCTGGGCTTCTTATCGCCATGACATTGCTGTGGCAGCAGACACAGACAGATGGCTAACTGTCACTCAAACTGAGAGAAGAGAACTCAAGAGGAAAAGAGGATGAGAGAGTGAGGGGAGAGAGGAAGAAGAACAAGACGGACAGACGGGTCTTACCAGGGTTTACCGTGTTTCTCCAAAGAACAGCAGCTCAGACACACACGCAGATGCCAAAAATCTCTGTAGGGTTCTTTTACGACTCTGTGAATCATCATCTTTGTGCGTGTACGTGTGATGTCTTGAGTGTTTCATGGTGCCATATTGTTTTGATCCATATTAATTGCTTCTTTTATGGTGACTGTTTTAAGATTTGAGTGAACAGAACAACAACAGAGGGACAGAAATAGAAGGAGGGAAGGAGAAGAAAACAGAAAGAAGAGGCAGTCGAAGAGCAAAGGGAGCGAGGGATTCAGAGAGATCTATATTTGATGAATATTTGAACGTTTTAAAGCCCCCAGACCAAAGTTTTCCCTTCGTACTGAGACAAAAGCTAACCACAAACACCAGGGAGAAGAGAAAGGTAAATGAGAGAAAGAGAGTGAGAGAGATTTTTGCACTTAAATTCCCAGCAGCCTCTATCTTCTGCCAGCGGTTTTTGGCTGAGTTGTTTTTATCAGTGCACATCTGGCTCTTGCGATCCGATTGGATCAGAAGAAGTTCATTTTGTGCCTTTAGCCAATCAGAACATTTTGGTGCAGACCGATGAGCAAAACCATTCCCTGAGTGATGACAGTGATCAGAATAACAATGGCAGTATGGATTCGAGGAACATCAAGGAAACATACACACACATATATAGTACACAGATGAACATGTGAGCCATGTTGACCGACCCTGACAGAATGACTGATCAAATCATGTTTTTTTGGGTCAGGTTTGGCCTTCAATGTGACGACCAAAAGTCACAGGGCATTTAAAACCCAAAATCACCTACCAGAGATTTGATTCTGATTGTGAATCCATTCCGATTTCAATTTGATTCAGTTTGATTCTGATTCATTTGGGCATATGGGTCACAGTTTTAATTATTAAATTAATTAATAATGAATTTTAAACAATTAGAAGCAGTGCTGAAATGCTGTTCGGTTGCTATTTAACACATATACAGGTGCATCTCAATAAATTAGAATGTCGTGGAAAAGTTTATTTCAGTAATTCAACTCAAATTGTGAAACTCGTGTATTAAATAATTTCAATGCACACAGACTAAAGTAGTTTAAGTCTTTGGTTCTTTTAATTGTGATGATTTTGGTTCACATTTAACAAAAACCCACCAATTCACTATCTCAACTAATTAGAATATGGTGACATGCCAATCAGCTAATCAACTCAAAACACCTGCAAAGGTTTCCTGAGCCTTCAAAATGGTCTCTCAGTTTGGTTCACTAGGCTACACAATCATGGGGAAGACTGCTGATCTGACAGTTGTCCAGAAGACAATCATTGACACCCTTCACAAGGAGGGTAAGCCACAAACATTCATTGCCAAAGAAGCTGGCTGTTCACAGAGTGCTGTATCCAAGCATGTTAACAGAAAGTTGAGTGGAAGGAAAAAGTGTGGAAGAAAAAGATGCACAACCAACCGAGAGAACCGCAGCCTTATGAGGATTGTCAAGCAAAATCGATTCAAGA
>NW_015538065.1:1575335-1578402 GCF_001515605.1 Sinocyclocheilus anshuiensis
GAAACAAGAGACCAAAAAATGCAGATGAGCTGAAGGCCACTGTCAAAGAAACCTGGGCTTCCATACCACCTCAGCAGTGCCACAAACTGATCACCTCCATGCCACGCCGAATTGAGGCAGTAATTAAAGCAAAAGGAGCCCCTACCATGTATTGAGTACATGTACAGTAAATGAACATACTTTCCAGAAGGCCAAAATTCACTAAAAATGTTTTTTTTATTGGTCTTATGAAGTATTCTAATTTGTTGAGATAGTGAATTGGTGGGTTTTTGTTAAATGTGAGCCAAAATCATCACAATTAAAAGAACCAAAGACTTCTTCAGTCTGTGTGCATTGAATTTATTTAATACACGAGTTTCACAATTTGAGTTGAATTACTGAAATAAATGAACTTTTCCACGACATTCTAATTTATTGAGATGCACCTGTAATCAGCACAACCAAAAGCTGCTCTGTTTTATTTCTTTTGTACGTTGTTCTTGTTTCGTAACAATGTGTTAAACTATTATACAGTTATTAATGCAATTTATAATTTCACTTATAAACTCCCATTAAAGAGTATAGGATGCTTGTGAGTCTTTTAGGAGTCACTTGTTTGTGAGTGGGACTATGCTGGTTGTGGTGTTTTTGATTCACTAGAAAGAACTTGTTCGTAAGAGTTGTTTGTGAATTCGACTACCCTTGTTACTTTGAATGCTTTTGATTCTTTATTGGTTCTTAAGAGTAATTTATTTGTGCATCTGATTACTACTGCACCCTTTAACGTAAAGATTTTTAAGCCATTACTTCATGAGACACGGCTTTCCATCTTTTCACATATAATTCAGACTGCAAACTCAGGTAAAATATGTCTTCTTTTACTGATGGGCTGTAGATGCAGCAGAAGGTGCATCGGCTTTGAAAAGCAGTGCAGAAAACACTGACAGAGTAATGTTGGGACTTTAAGAATGTTTATCAGCGTCGCTCAAATGACGATCGTGACTAATCAGAAAATCGAAGTTTTTGCCCAGCTCTAGCACATTCTGTGGAACAGAAGGAAAAGGTTTGGGTTTAAAGAGTCAGTTTGTGGAGAGTGAGTAAGTGAATGTGACGGGTCGCCTCACCAATTTAGGTCAAGAATCAGAACAGCACCGTTTATGTGTCTGTGTGTCTACAGGTTTGGCTATACATGTCGGGCAAATTTTTTCAAAGATCCTAACAGATATAGTACAACATGACCAAAACCAACTTGTGAGGACATTTGAAGTAATCTTAAAGGGGATATTTTAAGTAAAATGAAATATCAGTCATAATTTACTCACCCTCATGTCCTCCCAAACCTGATTTACTTTCTTCTGTGGAACAAAAATGAAGATACTTTACAATAGGATTCCATTTGTTAACGTTAGATAACTACATTAGTTAACAGTGAAAAAAAATCCTAATGCATTTATTAACCTAAGTTAAGGTTTATTTCAATTGCAACTAATGCATTATTTAAAGGGGTCATATGATGCTGCTAAAAAGAACATTATTTTGTGTATTTGGTGTAATGAAATGTGTTTATGCGGTTTAAAGTAAAAAAAACACATTATTTTCCACATACTGTACATTATTGTTTCTCCTCTATGCCCCGCCTTTTTGAAACGCGTCGATTTTTACAAAGCTCATCGGTCTGAAAATAACACTCCAAAGAGAAAGGAAAAATTGAAATCGCATCATATGACCCCTTTAAATCAGAAGTTGTATCTGTTAAAGTAATTGAACTGTGCTAACATGAACTAACAATAAACAGTTGTATTTTTATTAAATAATTTTAACGTATTGCTCGTTGTCATTTAAAGTTAGTCAAGGCATTAACTAATTGGACCTTATTGTAAAGTATTACAGTCTTCAACAGTGCAACAGTTTTTGCCAATACAATGACATTCAGTGGTCAACATTTTTTGCGTGTTTTCTGCAGAAGAAAGAAAGTCAAAGATTTGCAAAGGCATGAGGGTGAGGAAAAAAATGAAAAATGTACTTTTTGTGTAAACTACCCCTTTAATTTTTGAAAAAGGCTTGCTGATGTGTTTCTTCAGATTTACTAATATTGACAGATTTGTGTGAGGGCTAAGTTTAAGGTTGCAGTTTAACAAATTTGATCACTTCTGTTTAAATCCTTTGAGATATAGTGAAACCAATGTGTGTGTATGTTTATGTGTGTGGATGGATGGATTGGACAGATACTCCCCAAAGGTCAGACAGAAAAAAAGACCACACTAATTGGATTCCAACTAGTTAACATTGTGTGATTCATTTAACCTCACATGCACACACACATACATACACACACACACACACACACACACACACATAGCCTCCGCTTTCTCTCACTCTATGCAGTAGCAGACAAAGCCGTCATTGTGCCTCATTCTGCTGAGGAACCACTTGTGGAGGGATGTGTTTCCCGGGAACAGGGGGGGCGCTTATCCAGCGCTCACCATGCCATTGACCCTTGACATCGCCTCACTAGGCCGAATGCAGAAACACGACGACATGGCTGCAATTTAGTGTGCGAGATCACGCAAACATGACCCGTTAATAGCAATAATGAACAGAGAGCACACACATACGCACACAGCTGCCACAGCGGCTTGTGTGTGTGTGAATGAACAGTAGAAAACAAATTATCCCTCTGATATTAATTCACACATGTGAAACGCACAAGCTCATGTTGTAAATCTCTTTAGATCATTTTCATAGATCATCTATTCATCAACCACACACTCGCATGACAAACACACTTTTTGGGTAAACAGACTTTAGGCAGAGAGAGGATGTTGACTGTGTGTGGAGGGAGATTAAAGAGTTGGGGGTGGGGGGGTCAATTTCAAATAAATGCTGTTCATCTTAAATTTTTATTCATCTAATAATCCTGTGAATCCCACAAAAAATTAAGAAGCACAACTGTTCTCAACATTGATAATAATAAGAAATGTTCTTAAGAATCAAGTCGGCATATTAGAATGTTTTCTGAAGGGTCATATGACACTGAAGACTGGAGTAATGATGCTGAAAATTCAGCTTTGACAAATAATATAGTTTA
>NW_015538065.1:1578485-1578645 GCF_001515605.1 Sinocyclocheilus anshuiensis
AAATGGTGGCTGTGTGTGCTACTGAAAAAGTGAGAAAGGAATAGAAAATTCTGGTTCAGATTCTGATTCTACTTTTTAATTCTGGTTGAATAGTCAATGTGAAATCAAAGCTGACTCTATTTACTTTCTTAATGCGCATTGCTGGGTATGTTATTCCAAA
>NW_015538065.1:1578702-1580554 GCF_001515605.1 Sinocyclocheilus anshuiensis
ACTGAAGACTGGAGTAATGATGCTGAAAATTCAGCTTTGACAAATAATATAGTTTAAAATATATTGAAAAAGAAAAGAAGGGTTTTTAGTTGTAAAAATATTTCTCAATGTTACTGTTTTTACTGTATTTTTGATCAAACAGTTGTAGCCTTGCATAAGATTACATAAGATACTTTAAAAAAAGCAAAGTGGATCAAATAATCTACAGTTTTTTTTTGTTAAATATCCTGTTTTGCATGGAAATCTGACACATTATGGAAGTAAAATGGGTTGTAAATGCTTTCTGTTAATGATTACATTAGTAGTTGTTTCAGTACTTTGAGGAGGCTGATTTGTGCAATGAAAAGAATTTGTTTGTGAATCGGACTAGACTGATTGTGCTGCATTTTTGTCTATTTTGTGGTTGAATAAGAGTTCTTATTCCCAAGTTTGTTTTCTTAATTCCCAATCCGAACTCGCACTCAGTCTCCTCTGTGGATGCATTAATCTCACCGTTCATTTGGCTCTTTCCTCTCTGCTCTCATTTGTTGTTCCATCTCCTTCCAGATCTTCATCCACTCATCTGTCCCTTAGATAAATCTTTTAATCTTAGTTTATTTATTTTCTTTTAAGCTAGTGTATCTTACCAGCACAAAGTAGTTTCTTCCCCTTATCTGACCTCTTCTGTCGTCTTTCCTTCTTCCTACCCCGTTTTGGCCCCAATTTTTCTTTTTGGCAGATTTCTCATTCTGCCGTTCTTGATGCCAAAGCCATAATTCACCAAGCACACTGGCTGGCGTGCCAAGATTTTAATAATCGTTAAAAATGCAAAGCCACACTGGCATTTTTGAGTGTGTGTGTGTGTGTGTTCAACTCGCCTCACAGTGCATATGAGCATTTCAGCAAAGCTCACAACCTCACTGATAGTAGGTTCAGAGTTCTCTAGTAGCGTTACACTGAGAGTGAATGATGCGAACTCTCGTTATGATAATCAGATCTGTCTACCCTGCAAGTACATGAAGTTGCTTCTTTTTTTTTTTTTTGCAATGCCTGATCCAGTTTTATCTTTATTTAGCTAAGAACCAACCACAGTTTACTTTTTAGATGATGTTTAGATGTGGGTTTATCTAAAATTGGGTATAACCAAACAAAAGTCTGTATCTTTGAAAGATTCAGTGTCTCAAGAAGCTTACAAGCTTTGGCAAATGCGGCAACTAGTTCTTTCTCAGATGTGCTCATTATGTTTTGTTTCCCAGCAAACTGATATAAACCTGTACATGGCGACTCTCGGAAATTGCGTTAAGCCTGCCAATCAGATTTTAGGTTGCCAATTGAAGAAAACTCTGCCTACGTTTTTGTGCAACATACATTGGACTCAAGATTTGGTGTATGCACTTTAAAGGCTTAGTTTATCTAAAACATTTAGTATAACATTTAGTTCTGTCATTATTCTGTCACCCTGTTGTTCCAAACCTCTATGACTTTCTGGAAAATCTAATTTTGAAAAATGCCTTTTCAAAAAAAAAAGTGTTTTTTGCTTAGACAGTAAGTGTTGTTTTTTTACAGTAATGTAGTTTTGGACCCCATTGACTTCTGAAGTCATACAAGTGACAGAATGATCACATAATTTTTGGTTGATCTATTCATACTGCTTTTTGAATATCAGCATTAAGTCATCCATTTAGCATTTTTTTTGTTGGCCAGAAAACAACCAATTAGACAGGAAGAGACTTGTAAGTTTTGGAGATTGTAAACATGATGTTCTTGTGGGAAAGATAAAACCTGAGTACCCTGCACGATAAATCGCATGCGATATTTAATGCGCGTCTTATCAGTAAAGCCGGTTCTGTAATCAGCGGTAAATCTCCATCAC
>NW_015538065.1:1582191-1582512 GCF_001515605.1 Sinocyclocheilus anshuiensis
ATGGCTGCAATATAACAAAGAGTGAAAAATTGAAGGGGGTCTGAATACTTTCCGTACCCACTGTAGGTGTGAAACCATCAGGAAGCATTTAGTCTCCAACGCCAGCATTTTCCAGAACTGCAACCTTGAGTCTCCAGAATTACAAGGTGTCAGGTTCTCAGAGACTTTGCTTGGGTAAAAAAAAATCCTAAAAAATGACCCTCACTTAATAAGAATAACATGCTGAAGTATTGTGAAATACATTAAGACTGATTTTATATATATATATATATATATATATATATATATATGTGCTTTATATACAGATATATTGAGAGTGAC
>NW_015538065.1:1582639-1584584 GCF_001515605.1 Sinocyclocheilus anshuiensis
CGCTGATTACAGAACCGGCTTTACTGATAAGATGCGCGTTAAATATCGCATGCGATTTATCGTGCAGCCCTAGTACCCTGACTTTGTAAAAATGCAGCTTGCCAGTTTGAGAAAGCTCTTGGCACTTTTTGCGCAATATGCATCCGTCCGTGAATCCGGTCGTACCATCTGAGGCTGGGACTATTCCTGTTATAATCAATGAATCTGTGAAGCTTGAAGCCGAATGCTGAAAATAGAATTGGACAGAACCCTAACGTCACCACAGCCAGGGCAGATTAAATCAGGCGTAGTTTAAAAACAAGACATTACCACGGTACGTTCTGTCCTATGGGTTAACATGCTCTTCTACTGACTAATGAGCTCTTTTGAGTGCTAATATTCCATCCATATATTTACAGCTGTGCGAACGAGTTTATTAATATGGAGTAGAAGATGCATGTCTCAGCTGGGTTTGTGCCACCGCACCTTCTGCTCAGTGCGTGAAGCCTGTTCCTCCCCTCTGAAACCAGAAATGTAATGCATGCAATTAAGGAGTCTAATTAGGGTAATTAATTCTGTGGGAGAGAGGAACCCAACACTCCTCCATTCACGGTTATAGATCTGACTTAATCCCTGTGCCCTACACTCCAAACACAAAGCTTTCTCAGATAATGGGGACCAGGGACTTGTGTGTGTGTGTGTGTGTGTGTGTGTGTGTGTGTGTGCGTGCGCAGATCCACTGTCTTCTCTCAAGCTAACAGACTGCTCTCAAACTCAAAGGCTCTGGAAACTCTTCAGGCATGGAAAATGAAGGAAATGGGGAAAGGTATGATATAGAACATTGTGAACGACCCTTTTTGATGATTCATTTGAATCGATTCACAAAGCAATTGTAATGGAGAATTTTGGGTAGAACTGTGAGGTACTGAGGATCCAATACCACACTTTATTGGAGCAGGTTGGTAGTTTTATCCACCAAACGACTTAACCAAAGATCTGAAATAGATTGAACAGCAAACTAAATTAAATACCTTAATCAAAGTAGATTATAAAACTTTATATTAAAAAAAAAACGTGATAAAATCAATATTTAACCAAATAGACTTCTTAGAACTCTTTTGATTGATGCCTGCATTTTTTACATTTATTCTCTGAAAGATTAATTTAACTGAACAGACTTTGTTAAAACGAATCAGAATCTGCAATATTAAGTTTGAATATTTTTTATAAGTTATGTCTACGTGTGTGAGAGATTTTAGATGATATGTGGGTCCTCAGTGAAATAAACAAACTGGTGAATACAGTTTTTGAACCAGTCCCAAATGAACCAATTTGTCAAAATGATTTTTTTAAATTAAGAGTATAGCTGTATCAGTAAGGACTGTTTGTGTGTGTGCTTAGATGTTGTATGTGTCTGTATCTGTTTGTGACGTACACATACATAAGTACATTTTGAAATGTACTTGTGTGTTTGTACTGTATGCCCACAGTGGGAAATAAGTGAATCAGTGAATTGTATTTTTCAAACGGTCCACTGAAATGAACTGTCCAAATGATTGATTCATTCAAATGAATTGGACGGAGGGTTACATTTACGTCTTTTTTGTTTTTCTGTGTGTGAGGAATTGTAGCTTTTGTACATCTGTGTATGTCTGTCCTCAGTGGAAAATGAACAAATCTTTTTAAGTGTCTAAATGAACCGAATCATTCAAATTAATTGGATGTCCCATATAATTTGTGTTTGTGTGTCTGGTTTTTCTAAAGGAAAAATGTGTTTCAGAAAACTATTCAGTCACAGACAGAAGGAAAGGCATTGTGTTTGTGTAGGAAACTATAAACTATATTAATCTCTTTTTTAAAAGTTGTCTTTCTCTTGTTAGATATTTCTCTCTCTTGCACACACACACACACACACACACACACACACACACACACACACACACACACACACAGTCCGTGCTCAACA
>NW_015538065.1:1584910-1585389 GCF_001515605.1 Sinocyclocheilus anshuiensis
ACACACACACACACACACACACACACACACACACACACACACACACACACACACACACACACACAGATATTAAGATCCAAACCTTTCAATATACTTACACATCCTGTCATTTTAGCAAAATCAGCACGCTCTTGTTCACACAATGTGGCGTTGGATAAGCTTGAATAACTCATTTAGTTCCTTTACATAAACACAGACTAACACTGCTTTT
Organism: Sinocyclocheilus anshuiensis; assembly: GCF_001515605.1. NCBI lineage: Eukaryota > Metazoa > Chordata > Actinopteri > Cypriniformes > Cyprinidae > Sinocyclocheilus > Sinocyclocheilus anshuiensis. The sequence continues at coordinate 1,585,122 of NW_015538065.1, forward strand.
CTCTTTCTGTCGTTCTTTCTCTCGCACACTCAAACACATACAAAAGATCTTCCTCCCAGCCTTCCAAACCCTCATTCTTCCATTCCTGCTCCAGTCTGTGAATCCACAGAGAACAAACAGACAACAGAAAGTATGTCACATTCAGCAAATCAAACCACACAAACAAGCTTTAATCAAACATATTTACTGTCACAGTAGAAACACACACACACACACACACACACACACACACACACACACACACACACACACATATTTGCACACAAAT
>NW_015538065.1:1585399-1596030 GCF_001515605.1 Sinocyclocheilus anshuiensis
CACACACACACACACACACACACACACACACACACACACACAGACACACACACACACACACACGCACACACATATTTGCACACAAATCTTAGTTATCCCTTTCATTCTCTTTCCCACAATCCATCATCTCTATTTCGACCGATTCTTTCTGTCCATCTCCCTCTTTTTCATTCGCTCTCTCTCTCCTTCCCTCGAGCCCTATGCAGGCACATATGTCAGGATACATTATTTCAACTGGCTACCTCCCATGTTTCTCCTATTTCTCCTCTCTGTTACTTGCGTTCTCTTTTCCCCTCTATCCTGTGCTCTCCTGGTGATGGTGATGTTTGGGTTTTTGTGTGTTTCGGATTTACAAATGATAAAAGAAGAGCTAAAAACTCGACAGGATCTCTCACAGAAGGCGAACATTTTGTCCCTAGTTGGTCTCTCAGTCTGTCTGTCTCTCTTCACACACACACTTGGCCAGTGAATTATGGTTGGCTCTAGAATCTGTCCAGCCCTAAAGTACTCCAGATGTTGGGCTGTGTGTGTGTGTGTGTGCGGTTCTGGCTGTTCTGTCAAACAGAAGGGCCAAAGTGAATTCAGGTTTTGTTTTTGTTTTTTACCCTGTGTGTGTGTTTAGAGACATTATTTCGTGTTTGGTTTCTAGGCACACACTGCTGTACTCGCCGCTTTGCTCGTTTGGCAGTGTTCTGCTTGCTTTCATTAGAACCTGTAATTAAAACGACAGTGAAATGTGATTACTGTCTTTAGGATGTTCGACTGTGTTCTGCACACACTGAAATAGGGTTGGGCGGCACGATGGTGCATACTGTGCAATGGTAGAAATGTGTCAGGTGGTTGAGATCCTGCAGTACTGATTTGTGAGGTTGAATACTGTTTTTGTATACATATGTGAATATGTACGTTCAAAAGTTTAAGGTCAGTATGAAATGAACACTTCTATTCAACAAGGACACATTCAATTGATAAAAAGTGACAGTAAAGACATAACAGTACAAAAAAATTCAGTTTCAAACAGGGCCCTGAACCGGTTCAAGGAACGGAAACGAAAACCGGAAACGAACGAAAATTTTGACAGGAACAGAACCAGAAACAGAAACGAAATCTAATTTTATAGTTCCGAACAGAATAGAACATTTGAAATGGCTATTAACCGGTTAATAATGTTATTTTATCGTTCCATTTAATATTTGAAATTTGCTGTCAACCAATCAGGAATTCAAGTAGTATGGCCTGCGAATGTGACGTTGACGCCAACGAGTGAAATGCCCGTGCTCAGCTGTGAACTCATCATAAGAATCAGAATCAGAATCAGAATCAGAAGAGCTTTATTACCAAGTATGTTTACACACACAAGGAATTTGACTTGACGACTTGCAATGGCAATGCACTAGCGTTAGTTTATCCGAGGATATTGTAAGATGGATTCAACAGATCACATGCACCTGCAGCGCTTCTGTGAACGGAGAAAACAGAATAAAACTATAGGCTTACAAAAAAGGAATATATAGGCATATACACTAAATATATTTTACTTGAATCATTGACAGATTAACAAAACGAAATAAAAAAATGTGTGAGTTAGCCTACGGTTCATTGCGACGCATTCCAATGTTCTCGAAAAGGAAAATGAGATGGTAGTAGTTTTTTTATTTTGCAAAAGCTTTACAGTTTTATTTATTTTGCAAAGGCTTGACAGTTTTGAATGATGTCTTACTTCTGTCTGAATAACCAACCAACGTTAGTATGACCATATCGCGCCGGCGCACATATTTACATACAACATATTTTTGAGACATTACAGCCTGTTCATTATCAAAATAAAATACAGTTAAAGAAATGTATAAAAAGTTGCACTGCTCCGTTGTACAATCTGTTGCGTTCAGCGTGACCACCGCCTCACTGTGCTGATATAGCCGATGTGAAGGATGATGTTTTACGTTGATGAAAATACAAAGCCTAGCCTATAATAAATAATATTTTAGCATCCAGATACATCGTGAATATGTAAACATTTGGATTCGTGCCGAATGAGAGAGGTAGGCATCAGTTTCACCTTAAATTAATAAATAGTTTTTGGATTGAGGTTTTTATAGCCTAAACGCATAGACTTAACTTTAGAGGATTTGTTGTGGAGAGAAACTAATAACTGTGTTTATAATGTTTGTAAACATTTTGCTTTACCGGCATTTTAGCCTACATTATTTCTGATAATAAAATGCGACATGAGAATAATAAAATGCGACATGAGCCTACTCGACTTATGTTTTTTTTTTTTTACTCTCAAAAGGCAATCTTATAGGCTACAAGTAGCGTTTTTTTAATAATGTGAACATTTTAAAATTTAAAATTTTCTAATAAATGCTGTTCTTTTGAACTTTCATCAAAGAATCCCGAAAAAATGTATGGTGGTTTCCACAAAAATATTATACAGTACAACTGTTCTCAACATTGATAATAGCAAGGAATGTTTCTTGAGCAGCATATTTGAATGATTCAGAAGGATCATGTGACACTGAAGTCTGGATGCCTGCTGAAAATTCAGCTTTGCATCACAGGAATAAATTAAATTTTAAAATCTTTTAAATACATTACAATATTTTACCAGTCCCAAGATTATGTATGCCTTTTTACAGTGGCTATCGTGATTCATCCAGTCATGTTTGTTTATTTATTGTTAATCTTTTGTTTTAAACTTTGATTATCATTGTAGTGTTTTTGCGCTATTATAAATTATCTTATTCATTTGCATCCATAAAGTTCTTATAAATAAATAAATAATCTGAAGTGTCTTATCCTATTAAACATTTTTGTGTGGTTGTGTGGAATTTTCAGCAATTATTTTGCCATATATACCATTAGAGTTATACAAAATTATTCATGATCCACCCACCTCTTCACTGAAGCCACTTTAGCTGTTCCCCCGTGTGCCTGTGTGTTTGCCGTTTGGCTTTGATACGACCCAGAAATGAACAGTCCACCAGAATTTTCCGCCACACTCTCCGCTCTGTTACACCTCTCCTGTTTTTTCAGTCTCATACTTGCCGGCATCTTTCTTAATATAGCAACCCCCTCCTTTCCTCTTTCTCCATCTCTTTATCTCTCTTTCTTTCTTTCTTTCTCCCTCTCGCTTTCTTTCACTGAATGCCATCTCCTTCCTCCCTTCAGACCATTGACCCACTTTTCTCTTTTCTTGCTCCTTCTCTCCCTCCACACTTTTGTCCTTCACCTCAGCAACTTCTTCGTCTCCACTCTTGAAGTGAAAGTTGTCCGGAGGGCAAACAAATGTTTTGGCTGTGTTGCATCAGCGCCGTGTTTCGTGTGGCAAAGCTAATTTAACAAGTTGTTGAGTGTGTGGTGCAGCAGGTCAAGGTGGAGTCTACGAATGGATAGATAGATAGATAGATAGATAGATAGATAGATAGATGGATGGATGGATAGATACATACACAGGCAGACAAGCCTATGGATGGATGGATGATATATTACAGGTATCTAGGTGCCCATAAACAAATGTTAAACGTCAAATTCATTGATCTCCCCCACTTCCTCTCACTCTTTCTTTCTCTTGTCTTTCTTTAATTAAAATTTATTGGATGTTTAGGCTCATGCAGACATGACTCATCCGGTTTGAACTGAACCCACACAGTGTAAGCAGATATATCCAGATTCCTGTTGTAGTACACAAAACATAGATCCACATGCATGCTCTCCGCTGAGATCTGCACTCAAGCGCTGTTGCCCACAGACATGACCTAGTTAGGTTGGATGTCCTTCCTCCTTTCTGACCCACATCCTCACTGTCAGCCCCCACTCTTCCGAGATTACGAAAGATCCGTGCCTGAACGCCGATTACGTTCTTTCCGTAACCCCACATAGCATAGGTGTCCTGCGGAGATATCCCATCATGCCTTGCTCCACTCTTGTGTTCTGAGATGAAGTGTTGCTTTCTGAAATGCTGCCGTCTAGAGAGGCCTGTTGATAGAACATAGGCCAGTGTATATTTATATAATGCATGATGATATTCTTTATTCATTAAAGAAGAATGCATTATCTTATATGCAAGTCTTGCAAATAATGCAGTTATTTACAATTGTTATATTTTGTGTAGTTATATTAACAGTTACACAATTTGGTTCATCATCATCGTTAAGTTCCTTAATGGTGTAATATTTATTTATATATATATATATATATAAATCAAATGTAAATATAATATAAATGTATATATAATTAAAAAATATATATAATATATATAATTATTTTATATTATAATTATATGTATATTTAGGTTTGTTTTCTATTTATTTAAAAGATAGAAAGGGAATAGGACGATGGCTCAATGTGTGTGCCATTGCATCATGGCTCTTTTCCACCAAGCATGCTCCATCAGCTTATTTAATCAGTTTTGTATTTTATGTAATGTATTTAGAGGCTTTATAAGCCTTGATGGTGTTGGTATTCATACAGTAGATCCCACAGCTGATTTACAGTCCAGCAGATTTTACAGTCTGAACAGGATTAGAGCTGTCTGATCTCATTACATGAGCCACCAAATGCTTTATTTGTTTACACGCTTATTTATAGACTCATTTAAACCTTATCTGGAGGAAAGGATGAGGGTTTTTTCAGATCTGTCTCTGTCTCTCTTTCTCTGTGACCTCTGCCCTCGTAAGCTGCTTGCTTCTCTCGGACACTTGCTCTGCTGGAGTTTTTATTTGTGTTATGTGTTTACTCATACAGCCTGATGGGCTGGCAGCTGGAAATGGAATGGTTAAGAGGTCAGATGGGTTAAACTCTCTCTAGTGGTTCACGAGTCTGCCTGGCAGGCCTCCAGTACCAGCCTTTTCTTAGTACTCGACCACTGGAGCCTTTAACCTCATACTAGCTCTGACACACTACAACATCCATTTACAGCATGGAAATGTATGCGCTGGCAGTGCTTGTAGTGTCATGCTTGCTTTGGATTCAGCTTTGTGACTGAAAGAGTAAAGAGGAAGTATATGTGCTCCTTGCGTGTCTGTGGTCGGGTCCCACTGAAGAAGCTGGCAGCGCTGTGCCGCCCCGGGGGCCGATCGAGAGTGCAATGACCGTAATCTGTCTGGATGGGTAGAAACGTGAATAACTGGTCACAAATGAAAATGTCATTGAGCATATAGGAAAGATCATGTTGGGTTGTAGCTAATAGGGTCAAAAGTGGGAACGACTCTAGGGGTCCACAGGTGCAGAGGGGCCCACAAGAATGTATTAAATGTATTTTATGTGAGAATATAAGAAATAATGCAGGCTCGATACAAATTAGCCTCAACTGACAGTGTTTGTGGCATAATGTTACCACAAAAATTTCTAAAAAAAATTTAATCTTGATTACAAGTGAGGCATTTACAATGCAAGTGAATGGGGCCAATCCCTAACTGTTAAAAATAAATGTAAATTTTATTAATACTTTCAATAGTATAGCCACATAACAAACAAGACTTTAGTGTAAAAAAAACTCATAAATTTTCCACTTCATTGGCACGACAATGGAAAACAACAAACCCTAAAAAAAAATGTATAGCTCAAATAATAAAGTATAAAGTTATAACAGAAGAGTGAAAGTAAGTGCTATTTTTTTTAGGACTACAGAATAATGAAATGATACACTACCATTTAAAAGTTTGGGGTTGGTAAGATTAATTTTAGTTTCATTTTGAAAGAAGTCTCTTATCTCACCAAGGCTGCATTTATTTGATCAAAAGTGCAATTTAAACAGGAAGATTCAAAATTTCTATTCTGTTTTCTATTTTAATATATTTAAATTATTAAATATTCTATTATTCTAATGTGCTGATTTGGTGCTCAAGGACCATTTATAATTATTATTATCACCATTGGAAACAGTTGTGCTACTTAATATTTTACATTTCTCCAGGATTCTTTGATGAATAGAAAGTGAAAAAAGAAAAAAAGATTTTTCTTTTGAAACAATAAAAGTCTTCACTGTTGCATTTGATACATTTAATGTGTCCTTGTTGAATAAAAGTATTGATTTCTTTATTTCCCAAAAAAATCTTACTGACCCCAAACTTATAAACGGTAGTGTACAATGCTTTTAAAACCCTCTAATTTAAAAAAATAAACAATTGGCAAGTCAATTATTTTTTTTGTCGTAATTATGCTACAAATGCTGTCGATTGAGCTTATCTTGTATTGAACCAGCAATATTCCCTAAAAATAGTTAATTCACAAATTAATTAATGTTTCGGTCTGTGGTCTCCCGAGAGAAGTACTGAGAAATGTTCAGTTTTGTAATACTTCAGTATAAGTGGGTATCAGAAAATGTACTGTCCTAACATTTTGTTAAAACAGGAGGCCCAGCTCAATATACAGTCAGGAGGCCCAGAATTCCTAGCTGTGTGTGTGGGGAGTAGATTATATATACGCTCTCGTATGTCATTTATGTTTTAAACATGTTTGCTTTTGACAACTGTATTCTAGTGTTACTGTGTGCGTGTGATCATCTGGGACATTATGAGCTGCAATTATGCACCATTGCCAAGACTGTCAGTGTGATATACTCGTGCCTACCTCAAGAGGCTCCTTAATCTGTCCTGCTCACACATACACACACAATCTGATGTTAGCCTGTGCTGCTTTATCATAGACTCGCACAGGGCCATTTATAATGACATTGCGGTCTAGTCAGACACGTCAGGGTGAAAGTGGTCTACAGCGCACGTCGTCTCCGTCCTCTTGTGCCTCTTCTGTGGATGTCATAAACTGACCAATCAGAGCGCAGAACGCTCTGCTCAGAAACATTAAGGAAACATTAAGAGAAGTGCCATCAAAATCTGCATCCATTTCGACATCAGCAGTAATTTTCCCTCATAAATTGCTGTTGTTTTGGTAGATAACGGCATAAATTGTGCCTTGCAAGAACATTGCGGCGTTTTTCCTGCTTTTAAAGTTAATGGAAAACATTATGATTTTGCGGTGACTCTTACGTGGCACCTTTTTTCGAGTTCTCCTGTCCTTTCCTCTTTTTAGCTGTCAGCACTCTCGTAATTGCTTATGAAGGCTTCGTTAATGGCTTAAATCAACCATATGAATGTGTTGCTTCTGATTTATTGAGTCTTATTTAGTTTCAGGAAATATGAAGTGTGAGCCAAAGGTGGAAATAGTTGGCTGGGGAGAGCAGTGCAAATCTCTCCTGATTCAGTACTGTACTAAAAAAAATCATATTTCACACTCTCACGCTAACTTCATGTTTTGCAGCTTAATAATGGATGTGTTTTGAGATTTGGGCAGCAGTTATTTACAGCTCGTCGTCTATGAAGAGCATCTGTGGAATGTTGCCGATTATATAGAACATTAATTTTGACCTGTTCCTCAGTTTGTAACAAAGAGAAAACATGCTTTTAGTGTGTTTACATATGCAGTTTGAATGAAAGCGTAGCAGGACAATGGGCCAGAGGGGTTGAAAACAGAAATGTGAGGCTGGTATTTTATTATAAGGATCATGTTCGTCAAAAATAAAAATTGAGAATGAATTGCTGTCACGCATGTTGTTCTAAATGCTGTGGTTTTCTTTCTTCTGTAGACAAGAAAAGCAGATGCTCATGCTGCTCTTTTCCATGTGTGAAAGTGAATGCTGATTGTCTAGCAAGTAACAGAAGCGAAAGAAAAGTAGTCCCTGCAATATTCCAAGTCTTCAGAAGCCTTGTGTGAAGAAAAGATCCTAATTTAAGTGTTCACTAAAAATCCTGCCCTCTGCCACTAGTCTCAAATGATTGTGATTTGAACATTCTCATATTCAAAATCATTATAATCAATTAAAAGTTATTTTATTTTATTTCAACTGAAAACTATTTTTAATGGTTTTAGTTTATGATAATAACACTGGATTTGCTGCAATTAACAAATAAAATGTTCATATATTCAATGTTTATGTACCCCACTCACACAAAACTATGGATTCAGAAGACATTTACAGTGTGATATTGTAAATACTTTTTGTCATTTTTGGAGTTTTTCACTCATTTATTTATTTTGATATTTATGCATTTATGTAATGACAAATGGGTGATTAAATGACGACCAAATTTTCATACACATGTGCGTATATATGCTTTCAGGGTTAAATCGACAGGTTACAAATATCCCACAATATTCCTGTCTAATATATAGACAGAATTTGAATATTTATGATGCCTTGATTATCTGCCATTAAAATGTATCTAACATATATGCTACATAAATACATCAAATATGCACACGCACAGTCTCTCACTGTCTGTAACTCTCATAAACACACTAACACACAAATGTGCTTTCACAATAATTGCCGTGGGATAACACCCACGCATAACACACACGTCTGACTGACTTGCGCTTCATCACCATCATTAGTGCGACAAGAGGCATCCCAGAACCCCTTTACATAAACACATGCGTGGGAGATGCATACTCTATCACACTCACACACAGAGCCTCCTCGGCTTCATTTGTTTGTTCGCTCTTCTGGCCTTTACACTTCATTCTTTTTATCAGTTCTTCTGTCTTGAATCTTTGTGACACACAGCGACTCCTATCTTCACGCAAGTTTTTATTCTTATCCCGGAGAGAAATACACACACTGAGGTGAATAAAATACACATAGTGATTAGGAACGAATGACTGCAATGTTTCTTCATGACTTCTGCACTTTGTTTCTTTCTGTTCCTGTTATATGGGACTTGGAGAATGGTGTTCCTCTGCCACTCCGTCCTCCATTTCTCCTCATCCCGCCATCACTGCTGATCATTGTCTCAATTACTCATCCTGTCCTTACTTTATTCATTCTCTCTCCCTCTCTAGTCTTTGTGTTTTCATCAGTCTCTCATCCCATTTTTACCTCTTTATCTCTCTGTGCCGCTTTGTTTCTCTCTCTCTGCCTCCCATTTATCTTTAAAGGAGAGATGAAGCTACAGCTTTGCTACTTACAATAAACAGTATTGTTCTTGCTTGTCTTCTGTTTCTCCCATTTTCTTTTTTTTTTCTGCCCCAAGACCTTTCAGTACTTCAGCTTATAGGGAAGAGTCACATTCATACGTGTCATCAAATTCCCTCCCTCTCGCTCTTTCCACTCTTCCTTACACTGTCTTTTCCACACATTTGCTCTTTCCATCACCTCCTATCGTCTCTCTTCTCAATCACATCAGCAACAGCTTGTCAGAGACCATCAGTGTCTCCCTCTCTCCCTGTCGCTCTCTTTTCTTTCCATCTCACATAATGTCTCAGAATATCCATGTTTTAGGGTTACAGTTAACCTTGACCTTCCCACACTATCTATCTATCTATCTATCTATCTATCTATCTATCTATCTATCTATCTATCTATCTATCTATCTATCTATCTATCTATCTATCTATCTATCTATCTATCTATCTATCTATCTATCTATCTATCTATCTATCTATCTATCTATCTATCTATCTATCTATCTATCTATCTATCTATCTATCTATCTATCTATCTATCTATCTATCTATCTATCTATCTATCTATCTATCTATCTATCTATCTATCTATCTATCTATCTATCTATCTATCTATCTATCTATCTATCTATCTATCTATCTATCTATCTATCTATCTATCTATCTATCTATCTATCTATCTATCTATCTATCTATCTATCTATCTATCTATCTATCTATCTATCTATCTATCTATCTATCTATCTATCTATCTATCTATCTATCTATCTATCTATCTATCTATCTATCTATCTATCTATCTATCTATCTATCTATCTATCTATCTATCTATCTATCTATCTATCTATCTATCTATCTATCTATCTATCTATCTATCTATCTATCTATCTATCTATCTATCTATCTATCTATCTATCTATCTATCTATCTATCTATCTATCTATCTATCTATCTATCTATCTATCTATCTATCTATCTATCTATCTATCTATCTATCTATCTATCTATCTATCTATCTATCTATCTATCTATCTATCTATCTATCTATCTATCTATCTATCTATCTATCTATCTATCTATCTATCTATCTATCTATCTATCTATCTATCTATCTATCTATCTATCTATCTATCTATCTATCTATCTATCTATCTATCTATCTATCTATCTATCTATCTATCTATCTATCTATCTATCTATCTATCTATCTATCTATCTATCTATCTATCTATCTATCTATCTATCTATCTATCTATCTATCTATCTATCTATCTATCTATCTATCTATCTATCTATCTATCTATCTATCTATCTATCTATCTATCTATCTATCTATCTATCTATCTATCTATCTATCTATCTATCTATCTATCTATCTATCTATCTATCTATCTATCTATCTATCTATCTATCTATCTATCTATCTATCTATCTATCTATCTATCTATCTATCTATCTATCTATCTATCTATCTATCTATCTATCTATCTATCTATCTATCTATCTATCTATCTATCTATCTATCTATCATTTTGTTTGTCTGTACCATCCATCCATCCATCCATCCATCCATCCATCTATCTATCTATCTATCTATCTATGTATCATTTTGTTTGTCTGTACTATCTACAGTGGGTACGGAAAGTATTCAGACCCCCTTCAATTTT
>NW_015538066.1:0-3015 GCF_001515605.1 Sinocyclocheilus anshuiensis
CTGCAACAAACTCAAATCTCTCCATCAGCATCAATAACACATGTATAGGTATATTCTATATTCAGATACTTGTAAAGCCTTGCGAGTTTTTCTCGTGCCTATTGTTGTAAATGAAGGCACACCGTGCATAGGGATAAACATATTTTCTATGAATTTGACAATCAGAGTTTTATACTGTTTTTCATATCTTCCTGAAATAAAGATGTGGATGAATGTCTTAAGACACCAGAGTTCTGTGGTCCAAACTCTCATTGCACCAATTCAGTTGGGAGTTACAGCTGTTCTTGCTTGAGTGGATTTACTGTAACAAATAGCAGTGAACCAGTCAGCGCCAGTAACCCATGCAATGGTGAGCATGTAGAAAATAAATAACATATAACAAATGCAGAAGTGGGTTCTAGCTTCACATACGTATACTGTGAACTTCAATAATAACCTAGATTTTTTCTTTTTGATATAATCAACAGCTGAATTTCTGAACAGTCAGTTTCTATTTGTTGTACATGATTCAAAGCTGGTATACTTTATTGATGCTGTCAGACTGAACATTTTAATATTCATCATCATTTGGTTTATTTCAGATATTAATGAATGTCTCAACTCATCGTTGGTGTGTGGGCCGAATGCTAACTGTTCCAATTACAATGGAAACTATTCGTGCTCTTGTTGGGAAGGACATAATGCTACAAAGATGAATGAGACTGTAAATAACAATAACCCGTGCATAGGTGTGATTCATTTATTTGCATTTTGATGTTTTTCCGATGTAAAATATTTTTTTCTAATTACATTTTTTTCTGTAATTAGGAAAGGATTAGAAATATTGAGATATTGTTCTGAAATGTGTTATTCCCTTTCCAGATATAAATGAATGTCAATTCAGTTCTTCTGTATGTGGTCCAAATTCTAACTGCACAAATCAGTTGGGAAGTTACAATTGCTCATGTTCAGATGGATTCACTGCAACAAACTCAAATCTCTCCATCAGCATCAATAACACATGTACAGGTACATTCTATATTCAGATACTTGTAAAGCCTTGCGAGTTTTTCTCGTGCCTATTGTTGTAAATTCAAATGTTTGTAAAACTTTGAGTTTTTCCTCATGTCTGTTATTGTAAATTAAGGCACACAGTGCATAAGGATAAATTTATTTTTTATGAATTTGACAATCAGAGTTTTATACTGTTTTGAATCTCTTCCTGAAATAAAGATGTGGATGAATGTCTTAAGACATCAGAATTCTGTGTTCCAAACTCTCATTGCACCAATTCAGTTGGGAGTTACAGCTGTTCTTGCTTGAGTGGATTTACTGTAACAAATAGCAGTGAACCAGTCAGCGCCAGTAACCCATGCAATGGTGAGCATGTAGAAAATAAATAACATATAACAAATGCAGAAGTGGGTTCTAGCTTCACATACGTATACTGTGAACTTCAATAATAACCTAGATTTTTTCTTTTTGATATAATCAACAGCTGAATTTCTGAACAGTCAGTTTCTATTTGTTGTACATGATTCAAAGCTGGTATACTTTATTGATGCTGTCAGACTGAACATTTTAATCTTATCAGCAGCCATATTTTTATCATTTGTTTTATTTCAGATATTAATGAATGTCTCAACTCATCGTTGGTGTGTGGGCCGAATGCTAACTGTTCCAATTACAATGGAAACTATTCGTGCTCTTGTTGGGAAGGACATAATGCTACAAAGATGAATGAGACTGTAAATATCAGTAACCTGTGCATAGGTGTGATTTATTTATTTGCATTTTGATGTTTTTCAGATTTAAAGCATTTTTTTTATAAAAAAATGTTCTGTTATTAGAAAAGGATTAGAAATATTGAGATAATGTTCTGAAATGTGTTATTCCCTTTCCAGATATAAATGAATGTCAGTTCAGTTCATCTGTATGTGGTCCAAATTCTAACTGCACAAATCAGTTGGGAAGTTACAATTGCTCATGTTTGGATGGATTCACTGTAACAAACTCAAATCTCTCCATCAGCATCAATAACACATGTACAGGTACATTGTATATTCAAATGTTTGTAAAACTTTGAGTTTTTCCTCATGTCTGTTATTGTAAATTAAGGCACACAGTGCATAAGGATAAATTTATTTTTTATGAATTTGACAATCAGAGTTTTATACTGTTTTTCATATCTTCCTGAAATAAAGATGTGGATGAATGTCTTAAGACACCAGAGTTCTGTGGTCTGTGGTCCAATTGCACCAATTCAGTTGGGAGTTACAGCTGTTCTTGCTTGAGTGGATTTACTGTAACAAATAACAAATAACCAGTCAGCGCCAGTAACCCATGCAATGGTGAGCATGTAGAAAATACCTAACATATAACACATGTAGAAGTGGGTTCTAGCTTCACATACGTATACTCTGAACTTCAATAATAACCTAGATATTTTGATATAATTGACAGCTGAATTTCTGAACAATCAGTTTATTTTTGTCGTACATGATTCAAAGCTGGTATACTTTGTATACTCTGTCAGACTGGACATTTTAATCTTATCAGCAGCCATATTTTTATAATTTGTTTTATTTCTTTTATTTCAGAATGTCTCAACTCATCGTTGGTGTGTGGGCCGAATGCTAACTGTTCCAATTACAATGGAAACTATTCGTGCTCTTGTTGGGAAGGATATAACGCTACAAAGATGAATGAGACTGTAAATATCAGTAACCTGTGCATAGGTGTGATTTATTTATTTGCATTTTGATGTTTTCCAGATTTAAAACATTTTTTTAATAACATTTTTTTCTGTAATTAGAAAAGGATTAGAAATATTGAGATATTGTTCTGAAATGTGTTATTCCCTTTCCAGATATAAATGAATGTCAATTCAGTTCTTCTGTATGTGGTCCAAATTCTAACTGCACAAATCAGTTGGGAAGTTACAATTGCTCATGTTCAGATGGATTCACTGCAACAAACTCAAATCTCTCCATCAGCATCAATAACACATGTACAGGTACATTCTATATTCAGATA
>NW_015538066.1:6957-11779 GCF_001515605.1 Sinocyclocheilus anshuiensis
TCTGTATGTGGTCCAAATTCTAACTGCACAAATCAGTTGGGAAGTTACAATTGCTCATGTCCAGATGGATTCACTGCAACAAACTCAAGTCTCCCCATCAGCATCAATAACACATGTACAGGTACATTCTATATTCAGATACTTGTAAAGCCTTGAGAGTTTTTCTCGTGCCTATTATTGTAAATGAAGGCACACAGTGCCTAAGGATAAATATATTTTCTATGACTTTGACAATCAGAGTTTTATACTGTTTTTCATATCTTCCTGAAATAAAGATGTGAATGAATGTCTTAAGACACCAGAGTTCTGTGGTCCAAACTCTCATTGCACCAATTCAGTTGGGAGTTACAGCTGTTCTTGCTTGAGTGGATTTACTGTAACAAATAGCAGTGAACCAGTCAGCGCCAGTAACCCATGCAATGGTGAGCATGTAGAAAATAAATAACATATAACAAATGCAGAAGTGGGTTCTAGCTTCACATACGTATACTGTGAACTTCAGTAATAACCTAGATTTTTTCTTTTTGATATAATCAACAGCTGAATTTCTGAACAGTCAGTTTCTATTTGTTGTACATGATTCAAAGCTGGTATACTTTATTGATGCTGTCAGACTGAACATTTTAATCTTCATCATCATTTGGTTTATTTCAGATATTAATGAATGTCTCAACTCATCGTTGGTGTGTGGGCCGAATGCTAACTGTTCCAATTACAATGGAAACTATTCGTGCTTTTGTTGGGAAGGATATAACGCTACAAAGATGAATGAGACTGTAAATAACAATAACCCGTGCATAGGTGTGATTCATTTATTTGCATTTTGATGTTTTTCAGATGTAAAACATTTTTTCTAATTATATTTTTTTCTGTAATTAGGAAAGGATTAGAAATATTGAGATATTGTTCTGAAATGTGTTATTCCCTTTCCAGATATAAATGAATGTCAATTCAGTTCTTCTGTATGTGGTCCAAATTCTAACTGCACAAATCAGTTGGGAAGTTACAATTGCTCATGTTCAGATGGATTCACTGCAACAAACTCAAATCTCTCCATCAGCATCAATAACACATGTACAGGTACATTATATATTCAGATTTGTGTGTATTACTACCTTAAATAATGAGATAAATACGATTTTTGTTTAGAGCATTAAATGTTCTTAATGCTGATAATTTGTCAACATCTGTAAAGATTAAAAGAGTAATAAGCACAATGCTGAATATGCTGAATTTTTAAACCATGTAATGTCAATTTCCTCCAATTCCAACAGTACCACCACAAACAACACCATCAACACCAACACCACCACCAACACCAACACCATCAACAACACCATCAACACCATCACCACCACCGTCAACACCAACACCATCAACAACACCATCACCACCACCATCAACACCAACACCATCACCACCACCATCAACACCAACACCATCACCACCACCAACATCACTATCAACAATAATGACAGCAACAGGTATTCACAGTAAAACAAAATCTGATGTTTGGTTTCATGCAGGATAAAATTATATTCATATTGTTGTTTTGCTAATATATCTAATTCAACAACAGCATAGACAGGTACTGTAAATATAAATGTTGCACAAAAGAATAAGGAATTAAGATGATGTTTGTGTTAGCAAGAGTACAACAATGGTATGAAATGCATGTCAATAACTAATAACAGGAAATAATTTTTTGTATTAATTTATTGTGTTATCGTGAATTAATGTTTATTGGGGGACACCAGTGTTCTCCTTGTGTACCCCCTCTGGCTGGGTAGTATTTGTATTGTTTTATAATTAGAGATTGAGGCTTGTTGCTTAAACCTGTTGATACAATGCACATAAACGTGCACTTTTTTACAGTAATTGGAATGTCAATTACAATAAATCAGACTTTTGACAGAAGTCTTACCGACCCTGATAGCAAGACTTACAAAGATTTGTCTGGACAAATTGAGTCAACAGTGAGTATTCTGTGCTTAATTTTTAGTGAAATGTAATTTGTTTATGAACATGCTGATTTATTTGTTATTTACACATTGATTTAGTTCGAATGCTATTTATAAAATGGTTATTTCCCAGTCCTTGATTATTGATTGCTCAACAGCTGTGTTTTATTCTCAATAAAGCATGTCTATGACTGCTTCACTCAACGGTTCTGTGTATTACTGACCAATCAGAATCAAGGACTGGAGCTAGCCTAATAGTTTTATATTGCTTTTTATATCATTACATTTTTGTATTTATTTTTCCCTAACATCCAGTTGACAGTCAGAAACAGTCCAAATATAATATCCTCACATGCACATGACATTGTAACGTATTAATAGACACAATAACTATTGAATTTTCATTATTGGGAAAATAATTTCAAAGATAAATTGGGTATTTTGCTTTTTACAGATTGATGCAAATTATTTTAAGAAGCTACCTGGCTACATTTTTGGTTCTACAAAAGTCTCTGCCTTCAGGTATGATCTACCATTTAAATTTTTCACTTTTTTTCACCCAACATTCCCATTTATTTACTGCTTTTTCAAACAAACACAATGTTAATACATGTCTTCACATTGGTGTGGTTTGTGTTTCTCCATAGGCCTGGTAGTGTTATAGCAGACTACACAATAAGTGCAACATCCAATAGCCTTGATTTTGGAGCAGCAAACACACAGGTTTCTGACTCTCTAAAGACACAAGGAATAAATTTAGTTGAAAATGCTTTTGCTCAAAGTGGTAAGAGTAGTCACTGCCTAATCTAAAACCCTTCACATTTCTTAGTTTCACCATATTTATTATTTTGTTGTTTAGGTTTTGTTTGTTGTTGGGTGACATGAGTTTTATGGTTTCTATTTACAGATCAAGCAGTTTTCACAAAAGATCAGTTATACCCTCTGCAAGAGGTGTACCTGAAATGTAATCAGCCAGAATTTGCAAAGGGTCAGATAAAATGGACAATGGATAACAAAGATCTGGCAGGAAACACAAAATATTTAATTTCCAATGACATGACAACTCTCACTATGCTAAACGCGAGTGAAAGTTACAATGGTGAGCGACATGAGTCTGATTTTTGTCTTGTCTATGATATCACATGGCAAAATGTCTGATTGCTATTAGAGTCCTGTTTTAAAAAATATACTGCTGTAAAACTGTGCCACAGTTTGATTGAAGTACATTAGCATATTGATCTACTATAGCATAAGATTAGACGAGATTATACTATATGTGGCATAGATTATGAACTATTAAACCAATCGAAATAAAGCTACTCTCATAGTGTGTTAATGCCATGAACATTGCCTCATTAACAAAGTTTTGTTTTGCGAGCAAATAAATAAATAAATACATTAGAAAAGGTATGAAGTTCCTCGATGTTTAGTAACATTGTTCAGTAAACAAAACCTACTGGGTTTAAGAGATGTCCTCTAATGATTCTGTATTGATTTTTCATATGTAGGTCGATATTCGTGCATTATACAAAGGAATACAATACCATACATTCAGTGGCAAAACATCATTATTAAACGACGTCCCAGTATCATTGTGGGGGAAAAATCCCGTGTTTTTCCATGTGATGGCAGCAGTTTTCAACTGATATGTTCTGTTGATGATGGCTACAATCTTGAGTGGGTCGTGGGTGGAACAGTACAAATTTCAGGTTGTACATAAAAATCATTGTTTTTTATCAAACATTTTTTCTAAAAGTTATTGAGTAGTTGTCCTTCAAATAAAACCTTCGTGTTATTAATGTTTTATAGTAAATGCATTTCTCTTTTTACACAATCAGGATCTGACAGTATCACATTAAACTATGATACTCCGAGGGGAAATTGTTCAGATCAAACCTTTACCTTTACATGTCGTCTCAAGGATCTGCCACAACTACAGTATTTCAGTTATAGCTATAGCAGCGTCACAGTAAGGACAAGCACAGAAAGTGAGCCTTCAGTTTCTCATTGTTTTCAGCATCAAAGTGCTTTTTTACTGTTGTACAGTTGCATTAAATGGTATTTACGGTCTAGCAGACTTTTCTTTGGATTGCAGCACACCTGATTATCTGGTGTTGAATGTACTGGTCAATTGTTTAGTCATTTGACCCTAATTATTTCTTATGCTTCTGCATAATGTGCAAGTAGCCTGCAGGGGTACTTTCAAGTCCCAAAATCTATAAAGTATAATGTGATGTTCTGTTCTGAGAGAAACCATTAAATCACATCTGTTTACTTCTGATTTTTAATAAAATAATTCTTCAGATTATGACTGTCGAAATGAAGAAATTGGAGTTGGAAATACAAATGACGTAAAAACAGGAGTCTGTGGAATTGGCACGAAAGGCACCATAACTTACAAATGTGAATCACGTGATTGGAAACCATTAGAGGACAACTGTGTACTTGAAGTTATCGACAACCTTAAAAACAAACTTGAGGTAATCTATTGATCATATCTATCTACAATGATCTGGCCATTTTAAATGTTTCTGATATTTGTATTTTTTGTACTTTGCAATTCAGTCCTTGCGTGTGGAGGAGATTCCAGGGTTTATGGCTGACCTCAGTATTGCCACATCAGAGAATAATATTAATATA
Source organism: Sinocyclocheilus anshuiensis (assembly GCF_001515605.1). NCBI lineage: Eukaryota > Metazoa > Chordata > Actinopteri > Cypriniformes > Cyprinidae > Sinocyclocheilus > Sinocyclocheilus anshuiensis. The sequence goes on from NW_015538066.1 coordinate 11,559, forward strand.
ACCCAGTCTGCTGCTACTGTCCAAGCAATTGTTGACATACTCTTTAAAATTGCCGACTTGTCACAAACTATTGTCATCAAAAAAATAGTGATGGAGGTATGTATATTCACATTCAAGCTTGTAAAATGTAATGTGTAGATGTGTTATGCTTGTTGGATTGAATTAAACTAATGTTTAGTTAAGATAAATTAATTGATAATTAATTTTACTTACTGTTATTT
>NW_015538066.1:13236-26494 GCF_001515605.1 Sinocyclocheilus anshuiensis
TATTATATTATATTATATTATATTATATTATTGTGACGAATGGGGGCGGGACTCGAGACCGGTGAGTGGTGCAGGTGTCGCTCATTATCAATTACTCCAACGGCCTCGCTCCATTCCCACGGCTCTCGGCCCCACCCCCATTCGTCACAATTATATTATATTATTATATGAGGAATTCTTTATAAAAATGTGGCAGGTCATGTTTTTTTTATTCTAGGTTATAGTAATATCTTATATTTTGTCTTATTAGATTATCCAAATATATATCTTATATATTAAATATTTCCACATTTTATGGGCTAAATTTCATAATTTAATACAGAATTTTATATTAAATTTCCAGAGTTTCCTAAACACAGTGGACATTATTGTATCAGGTAATGTCAGTGATACATGGAACAAACTGAACAAAGGCAACAACACAGAAGACACCAGCATTAAACTTTATTTCAGTTATAGCTATAGCAGCGTCACAGTAAGGACAAGCACAGAAAGTGAGCCTTCAGTTTCTCATTGTTTTCAGCATCAAAGTGCTTTTTTACTGTTGTACAGTTGCATTAAATGGTATTTACGGTCTAGCAGACTTTTCTTTGGATTGCAGCACACCTGATTATCTGGTGTTGAATGTACTGGTCAATTGTTTAGTCATTTGACCCTAATTATTTCTTATGCTTCTGCATAATGTGCAAGTAGCCTGCAGGGGTACTTTCAAGTCCCAAAATCTATAAAGTATAATGTGATGTTCTGTTCTGAGAGAAACCATTAAATCACATCTGTTTACTTCTGATTTTTAATAAAATAATTCTTCAGATTATGACTGTCGAAATGAAGAAATTGGAGTTGGAAATACAAATGACGTAAAAACAGGAGTCTGTGGAATTGGCACGAAAGGCACCATAACTTACAAATGTGAATCACGTGATTGGAAACCATTAGAGGACAACTGTGTACTTGAAGTTATCGACAACCTTAAAAACAAACTTGAGGTAATCTATTGATCATATCTATCTACAATGATCTGGCCATTTTAAATGTTTCTGATATTTGTATTTTTTGTACTTTGCAATTCAGTCCTTGCGTGTGGAGGAGATTCCAGGGTTTATGGCTGACCTCAGTATTGCCACATCAGAGAATAATATTAATATAACCCAGTCTGCTGCTACTGTCCAAGCAATTGTTGACATACTCTTTAAAATTGCCGACTTGTCACAAACTATTGTCATCAAAAAAATAGTGATGGAGGTATGTATATTCACATTCAAGCTTGTAAAATGTAATGTGTAGATGTGTTATGCTTGTTGGATTGAATTAAACTAATGTTTAGTTAAGATAAATTAATTGATAATTAATTTTACTTACTGTTATTTTGTATTGTTATAGCCACTCTCACCATTATCATGAATTAAACCTGTCCATTATTATATTATATTATATTATATTATATTATATTATATTATAACATCAATGGAGATGTGGTTGTTGTTAAGGTTAATGAAACTCTTAACAACATATCTTTTGCATTTGACATTACTGATCAGTCTTTGGGAAATCCTCAGTGTGTCTTTTGGAACTTCAATCTCAGCAATTGGGATTCCACTGGATGCGAAGTAAAGCCCTATATAAGTAAAGGGAATGAAACTGGCAAGATTACATGTGAATGCAACCACACAACTTCCTTTTCAATCTTAATGTCACCGTTTTCCATTGATCACGAAGTCTTAGACTTTATAACTTACATTGGCGTAGCTATTTCAATGGCCAGCTTGATTATATGCCTGATTATTGAGACTATCGTATGGAAATCAGTGAGAAGAAATGACACATCCTACATGCGACATGTCTCCATAGTTAACATTGCCGTGTCCCTGCTGATCGCAAACATCTGTTTTATCATTGGAGCTGCAATCGCAGAACAAGAGCAGCCACCCTCAGTGGGTCGCTGCAGTCCAGTGGTTTTCTTCATGCACTTTTTTTACCTGGCTCTTTTCTTCTGGATGTTATTGTCAGCGCTGTTGCTCTTTTACCGTACAGTCATGGTCTTGTCTCAAATGTCAAGGGCCAAAATGATGGTCATTGCCTTCATAGTTGGTTATGGTGCACCTTTGCTCATAGCGGTCATCACTGTTGCATCAACAGCTGGACCTAAAAATTATATTTCCAAAAAAAATGCATGCTGGCTGAACTGGAACGAATCAAAGGCCCTGTTGGCATTTGTGATCCCAGCTTTCACTATTGTAGCCATAAACCTTGTAGTTTTGATTGTGGTTCTGTACAAGATGTTGAGGAGAGGAGTTGGTGCCGCAACTCAACCAGATGAGAAACATGCCCTGGTGGTCATTGCCAGATGTGTGGCCATTTTAACTCCTATCTTTGGTCTAACATGGGGATTTGGCATTGGAACCATGGTATCACGTGACTTTGGTATTCATGTGGTGTTTGCACTCCTCAATTCACTGCAGGTACTACTTTATCATGTCAATTTTATAGCAAGATTACATTTTGTGCATGTATTCAAATATATGCAATCCACTAATGCTGCACATTAAATTATTATGTCAATTTTTGTGTTGTTGTATTTTAAAATTGAACCATATTGCAACTGATACCTTCATGTATTTGTAACACTTCCTTCTATTAGGGATTCTTTATTTTGGTGTTTGGTACGCTTTTAGACAGCAAGGTATGAGTTTATTTCTATTGCACAGAGCTTAAGATCCTTTCAAGAAATTTCTAGAAATTAACTAGAGATCTCTGATTGCAGGTTCGTGAGTCACTACCAGGAAAACGGTTGCTACAGAAACTCAGTTCCAGTCGTACCAAGGTAAATGCCATTCTATAATAACACATACTTATATGAACTCTTTTACTAATGTTCAGCTTTTACCCCCTCCTTAAATATTTTTTACATTGACTCTGTGATTTATTTTGACTGATATCTCCCTACAGAGCACCAGTGGAGGAACATCATCCACATCTGGCCTGCCTTTCTTGCGAAGGAAGCAACGGAGGCGTAAGTAGATGACATATCTGAAAGCTAATATTTGTGAATATATTTTCAGTTAGATGAATCTCTAATGTTGTTACACAGTATTTCTCATTTGGATAAATATGACTGCTAAATGAGTTAATGTGAATACAGTAGACAGTTCAGTGAGTAACATGCAACTAACTTTTTTCAGATGTGTACAACGTATCCGAAACCAACCTTTCCTCAGCAGTTACATCTTCAGACAGCTCCAGTGGCTCATACGCTGTTATGAACACTTAAAGCACCAAAATGTGTTTCTGTTACTATGACAAGCTACATGTTAGCTCTTTTACTGTACAGCCTCCAATAAAATATTGTAAGAATAAGAATAACTGTAAGGGCATGGTGAGTGTAAGGGGCTTTTACACAGGTTGTTTAAAAAGATTCTTTATTTTTTTGTAATAGCAAAATAGCATCTAGGGTTGCAGTAGTATCGCGATATTATTTTTTTTAAACGGTAGTATAGTCAGTACTGCAGTAATGTTCTATATGTGCGTCAGGTAAACTATTTAAAAGGTTAATTTGAACACATGTATGCAAAAACATTACAAGAGAGTCTTTCTGCAGCCTTTCTGTTGTGTATCCATTGCTCGATCATTTGACCATTTCTAGAATAGGCCTAGTTGGTTAGTGTCACGAATCCGACACCTAGTTTTTTACCATTTAAATTTGAGCTCTGTCAGTATCTTAAAGTGATGGAAGGTGTAAGGAACTCTAAAGCAAAAAAGACTATAGATTGTTGTAAAGCCTTGAAACTTTATCCTTTTTAAGGACCTTTGCACTTATTTTGTAGTTAGAGATATGGATTTGTTCTCAATACCCCTCTGTATATAGTTGATTTATTTAGTTTTTTTTTCCTTTTCCTTTTTCTTCCTTATTTTGCATCATTTTTTTACAATCATTGTCTCTTTGAATTTATTGACATTTTTGCTTTTATTGTCAATTTGTATGTGAATTGTCACTAAATAAAGCATTAAAAAAAATAAAAAAAAGTGTCACGAATCCGGTCCATGGCCTTCCGGCCGATTGCCACCAGAGGTCGCTCTCCCATTACATTGACTCTCACACCACACAGACTATTACACATCACCCTGGACTGCATTTCCCATCATCCATTGCACTGATTAAACACATACAGCTGCATCCAATGAGACCCGCTTTATAAGCCATGGACTTCTTCTCTTTCACTGCCGAGTATTGTCTAGCTTATATCACTCTTCTAGCCATAGCTACATTACGGAGCCATTCCAAGTTTACGTTTCTAGTTCTAGTCTAAGTCATTTCGTGTTGCCTTGTTGTCTGTTTCCTGATCTTCTGCCTGTGTATCTTGGATTAACCCTTTGCCTGCTGTTTCGGACTGTGTTTGCACCTTGCCTGGACTATTGCTTGTAGTTTCTAGAACTATCTTTGCAATGACAAATGCATTTTCATTCATCAACTTAGCGGCATTTGCACTGGGTTCTTATCATTCATATAATGTGATTTTAACATTTTTAAATGAATTATATGTTAGTATATACATACTGGCCATCAGTCAGAGTTTCAAGCTGTGGAGAAAAATGCTCCTGCATATGTTACTGTTTTATATAACATGATACAGTAGTTCAGCAATATGATCAGCAGGAGTGCTGTATATCCACATGATTGCAAATGTGTTTTTCGCACAAAGATAAAATAAGTACACTGTAAAATCCAATAGTTTACCTTACTTAGATATAATTAGTTATCTTTACTTAGTTGTTATACTTATTAGGTTTTATTAAGTTACAGCTAATTTCAAGGCAAATAAAACAATTTACTTACTGTTTTGAGTGATGCAGACTTAAAATATGCAAGTAGCCACAAAGGAACCAATGACATTAATACACCAGTGAGAGGCAGCAGTGCACTAATGTTACTAATGTGCAACAAATCAACAGAAAAAGAAGAAGAAGAAGCAGAGGAAATAACGTTTTTGAGAGGGGGCAATTCTTAATAGACTTTTGCCTCATTTCCTCCACTTATGCAGTTCTCTTTCTCTAGTTGCATTCACTTTTTTGCCAAAGTCATCTTGAATGTTGAATTGTCAATACAACTGAAAATTTTGAGAGAACATCACATAAGCTGACTTAATAAATTGATGTTGACTTTCCTAAAAAACGTTTTTGTTTGAACTCACCATTATAGTGATTACTGCTCTCTTTGGTTGGCCACTTGGAACTCTTGGAATTCTCTTCCTACTGATGCAACAATGCATTATGAAATAGTTATCTGGTTTCAAAGGAAGGGAAGTAATAAATAGGTTACTTTTAGAAGGTAACCTAACTTCTTATTAAATCATTAGCTACTGTCTGTTTCATGTTGATTAACGATCTTTTACAATTTTATTGTTTTTCATAAACACCTTCTGAAGCTTTTATTTGGGTTGATATAATCTTTTAATATTTGTAGCAATATTTTGCAAATGACCATGCTCACATGGTACACACAGTCACACACAGACTTCAACATTCAGCACACCAAACACAACAATGGTAACAATTACATTTTATTAATTGTAACAATAGCCAATTTTTTGCTCTTTTTGTTGTACTACTGACACAAGACAGCAAATAAAATTGACAAATTAAAAAAGTTAAAGCAGTTGCATAATTTATTTATACCGCAGTGCACTCTGGGAGTTAGTAATTCTGAGTAGCTGTACTAAATCAAGAGTAAACCTAAAGTAAATAATCAAGTACTCCCTGCAGTTCTTTTTTAGTTACTAGAACTCTCATGTAAGTGGACTATACTAACTACACATTTGTCAGTACAACATACTATTCCTATTTCACTTTACATAGTTTTAAGGCAATCGGTTTCCTATTTTCCTAGTAATTTGAACACTAACAAGAAGTTTACACAACTAATTATTTTAAGTCAACAGTACTTAATTATACTTTAAGTTTTCTGTACAAACTGTTTTAAGTTATGCCAACTTAAAATTAACACACTACTTTACATAGAAATTTTAAAGCAATCGTTTTCCTCACTTTATCTAAGTAAAGTCAGCTTATTACATTTTACAGTGTACAATAAAAACACACACACACACACACACACACACAGAAAAAAACAAAACAAGAAAAGGCAGAAAACCCAAAGGGTGTCACAGTCTCTCTGGGAGGAACGAGGGGAATACTTCAGAGACTTTAATAAAACAAACAACGGGATACAACCACTGGAACTCAGGGATGACATAACAGCAGACAGAGAACTGGGAACACTTTAAATACACAGAAACAAATGGTACACACCTGGGAACAATACGAACTAAATGGGGAACACCTGGACTAAATGAACATACAGAGAGGAAGGACCAAATAAGGGCATAAGAGGGAGAGAAACACAAGGCACAGGAACACAAGACTGACAAAGGGCTTATTTAGAGCTTCCACGTAAACGATGTAGGAAACAAAAACAAACCATTAATGAAATTAAAAAAACGAGCTAAATTACAATAACAAATATATAAATATAAATAACTACAAATTAATTACATCATGTAAAAAAACCTAGAAATGATATACTCCAAAAACAAACCATATATGGTACATAAAATACATAAAAACAAAAGACAAAATACACTAGTTCAAAGCCTTTGATCCTTTATACATATTTTATAACATGTTAAAGAGGATTTTTTTTAATTTATTTTTTTGCTATGGGATAAACCATTCCATAATTTAATACCCCTAACTCTTATCAAGTATTGACCTCTACAAGTGAGAACTTTAGGAAGATGAAAATTTGAAATTTGTCAAGTTAAATAACAGTGAAACTGTGAATTGACTTTAAAATACATTCTAAATTGCTCTGGAATGTTACCCTCACGTGAATATATCTTATACATAAATACACATATGTGGAAAAATAGTAAGAACCTGAAGTTTATGAAATAAAGAAGCATATATGTTTGATCGGGTTGCAATCCCAACAAAACGCTTCTGAAGAATAAATATTTTTTGTAGGAAAAGAACTCGCCCAAACTAAATGACAAATATACGGATAAATTAAACTATAGTAAAGCGTAAGAAGACACTCTGTAGTAACAAGGTGCCTAACCCTCCTTATTATACCAGTAGATTTATGTATTTTTCTGCTCATGTAATCAACCTGTTCCCTCCAACTCAAAGTCTCATCAACAAAAACACCCAAGAATTTAGTAGTTCAGTTGACACTTGAGGCACTTCAGTAGACTCAATAGTAATTTTTGATAAATAGGGTATAATTTTTCCCCACTAAAAATAATAAAACTTGATTTTTTTATATTTAAAGATAATTTGCTTAAATTAGACTAATTAGCATAAACAATTAGACCATCATTTGCATTCTTAATCAATTCATTAAAATTTGAGTGAGAGAGAACTAAGTTTGTGTCGTCAGCAAATATTACTGGAGTAAAAATATTTGAAACATTCGACAAGTCATTTATATAAATAAGAAATAGCAATGGTCCAAATATGAACCCCTGAGGAACCCCACAGAGTAGACTTGCTTTACTGGAATAGCAACCCTTAAAACAAACAAACTGTCTTCTATTAAAAATGTAATTCTTCAACTATTTATATGTAAAATCATGAAAACCATATTTGTACAACTTTTCCAATAAAATTTAATGATCAACTGTATCAAAAGCTATTTTTATACTAAGGTTCAATAAACAAAAGTTAATACTAAATTACATTTTAGACACATTGTCAATATTGAAATGTCTGCTCTATTTCGCCAAAGAAAATAGTTATAAACAAAGCAGAACTGTTGCGATTCCCCCAGCAACACACAAAGATGTTTTGTTTCTGAATGAATATGTTTTTGAACAAATCAGGTGAATGATTCACTGAGCCATTCATAAAAACAGTCACTTGCTTCATTCCTAAATGAATCAGCTGTTGAATAAATGATTCAGTGACTCAATCATTAAGACTTGCTGCCACCTACTGGTGGTTTTTATTTCTCATTTAAAAGTAGGCCTAGGCCTATTATTTATTTATTTATTTTATTTAATATTTCTATATTCAGAGTTCTACAATTAAAACATTAATATCATAGGCCTAACATTATATTTATGCAATTGCAACTGCAGCGTAAATGGATTAATACCACATCTAAATATAACTTAATGCTGCTTCTGTGCTACTGTGCAGTGTTAAGATGGATTTGATTTCATTCAACTGTTAACAATAGCCAGTTATTCATTCTAACTAACAAAGTATTCAGAGGAAATCTGTTTTCATTTGCATAAAAATTTGGTTAATTTAGATTTGAATTATGAATTAACACAATACTGCATGGTATTGTGATATTAATTGGTATTGTGATACTTCAGCTGGGTTACTATAGTAAGACATTTTTATGGTACTGTGACATAGACATAGCATAGAAATTGCATACTACACCTTTAATCACACCTTTAATCATTTTCAAGGATATTTTAATTTTCATTATGGCTGGAATAAAATAAAGGGAAAACACAATAGATTTACCGTAATTGGTATTTTGACCACTCTAATAGGAAATGTTCCCTATCGATACTTCACTCGTACTGCGTCTGCTAAACACGTTTTTCTCCGAATACTGAAGCCTTTTCAATAACGCAGTGTAACTGCATGGTCATTGGTTCGTGCAGTGAATTAAAAAAATGAACCAATGGCTCGGCAGCGGATCCTCAGATGTCTTCTCCTTCAGCGACGACTGCAAGATCTTCACTCTACGAAACTTGAAGCATTCACCGTGAACAAGCCTCGCAGCGGATCAAGACCCTTTCCTGCTTGGCTGACTTCGCCGCTCTTCAGCCGCCTTCAACGTCTGCAGCAGCTGCGCTCTTCCCGGTCCCCTGCTGCTATCTGGCGATTTCTACAAGAGCAAATTTCTGAGCAAATTTCTGGCGTTGTTTCAAATGCCGCGCCACTACTGTCACTGATGGTCACGGCGAGTGCGTTTCATGCTTGGGCGCCGCCCACGCTGAAACTGCACTCACTGAGACGGAATGTCCTCATTGCGAGGATATGAGTCTCGCCTCTCTGCGCTCTTTTCAGAAAGCTACTCCGCCTCTCGCGCCCTCCCACTTTCTTCCTCCCAGGAGCCTGTGAGGAAAAAGCAGCGGGGCAGAGGATCTCGGAAGTCAGTGAGAAGAAATGACACATCCTACATGTCTCCATAGTCAACATTGTCATGTCCCTGCCGATCGCAAACATCTGTTTTATCATTGGAGCTGCAATCGCAGAACAAGAACAGCTAACCTCAGTGGATCGCTGCAGTCCAGTGGTTTTCTTCATGCACTTTTTTTACTTGGCTCTTTTCTTCTGGATGTTAATGTCAGCGCTGTTGCTCTTTTACCGTACAGTTATGGTCTTGTCTCAAATGTCAAGGGCCAAAATGATGGTCATAGCCTTCATAGTCGGTTATGGTGCACCTTTGCTGATAGCGGTCATTACTGTTGCCTCAACAGCTGGACCTCAATATTATATTTCCAAAAGAAATGCATGCTGGCTGAACTAAATTGAGAAAATAGACAGTTTGTTGAGTAACATGCATCTAACTATTTGCAGATGTGTACAACGTGTCTGAAGCCAACCTTTCCTCAGCACTTGCGTCTTCAGACAGCTCCAACAGCTCATATGCCATTATGAACACTTAAAAGACTCAACTATGTTTCACCACTGCAACTTCTGTTACTGTTTTGTGGAGGGAATGTTTTTATGATCTGAGGTGATTCGTCTACAAATGTGGCTATAATGTGACTTTATACATTGTGTAATATACCGTGAATGCAGTGATTAGGTATGGACTAATGCTGATGACTGTCTGCCATGTACAAGTCATGTAGCTGCTTTTGCACATTTACAAAGCAGCCTTCATTTATAATCAGCTTTTGCCTATGAGGAAAAACAGATCAAATGCTGAACTGTTCACAGGAGGCAGAGTTTCAGAGGGTTGATGCTAGAGATAAAACAGATTTTTACAGTGATTTCAGATTTCCAATTTCTGATGGACAAAATCAAGTCCCACCCTACTTTTTTTTTCTCTCATTTGAGAAGCTGTTTCACTCAGACTGTAAGAGTGACCTCCCACACTGCTCTGTATAACTAAGATGGCGGAGCACAGTTTGAAGCGTTCTGCTGAAGGCGAACTTTCACATTTCTATAGTAGCATAATACTTACCTCGTCATTCTTGATGTGTTGTTGTGACGAACGGAGGGTGGAGGTGTGGTGTAAGATTTGGTCTGCAATGCAGTACTCTGCAACATCTAGTGATTGAAAAATAGTACACATATAGCACCTTTAAGCCATGTTGAAGCCATCAGCCTGCGTAATTTCAACTTATTTTTTTAAATAATTGTGTTTAACAATGGAATTCCTGCTGAAAACGGCATTATTTATGATTCTGCAAATAAATATTCACCAATCAGAGAATCAATCCAAGCAAATTGAGGCAAAATAACACTTTTGCGAATTACAGTCAGTTTCTCTTCATGATAAAATTACTTTGTGCATAATATTCATATTTTGCAATAAATGTAAAGAAATATTGTTAATGCATTACTTTTGGTTGCTTTGCCACTTCAAAACACTATCCATGTGAATGTTTTAACTGATAACACTCAAATGGCATAAACAATATGGAATATAGATATGCTTGTGCCTCACCTGGTTTGTGTTTGCAAGCAGTATATTAAATCAACAGGGAAACCATTCAAACTGTGTAATATTTAAAATATAATTGTATAAATTAAATTGAAAATAATTAAAAATCTATAATTATGTATTCCATAAAACAAGCCACTGAAAATTTAATTTAGCAGTCAAAAATTCTGCGTTGTGCTACTGCACTCTGGGCCATGTGACCAGAGTGTCACGGGAGAGAAGAGTCAGGATCCAAGTGCAAGTGCAAAATAAGGATTTATTTTGTAACCACAATAGACGGAGACTAAATTCGATAATAATCCGGAGTCTCGGTCAAGATCAGGGCTCCTCCCGAGCAGCGTTCCTCACTCAGCGCTGGCCTACCCAAGGCGAGGGCTGAAGATCCGTACCCTGGCTGAGCGTGAACTGAAAACAGAGAACTGACAAGGAGACAGGACATGAGATAATGAACCGACAAACACGCATTGAACAGAACGCCCTATAAAGGCATCGCTAACGAGTTGCAGCTGGCGTGCTCTGATAGAGCGACAGCTGCCCCCACTAATGAATGACGTACAGACACACACCCACATGACAAGACGGAGAAGGACCGCACGGACCCATGAACCGTCAAAGCATCCGGTTTGATGTTCTTAGAACCTGGACAGTAAGAAATGGAAAAATCGAATCGGCCGAAAAAAAGAGTCCACCGGGCCTGCCTACAGTTCAGTCTTTTAGCAGACTTGATGTATTCAAGATTCTTGTGATCTGTCCAGACAACAAAAGGAACCCCCGAACCCTCCAACCAATGACGCCACTCCTCCTCCTTCTTTTTCACGAAAAAAAACCCCGCACCGGCCGGAGATGAAGGGGGGCGGATGATCTTGGCTGCTAAAGAATCAGAAATATATTTCTCCATGGCCTCGCTCTCCGGAGTGGAAAGTGAATATAATTTGCCCTTAGGCGGAGACATACCTGGTAATAATTGTATTGCAGTCATAGGGACGATGAGGAGGTAGAGAAGCAGCCCGAGACTTACTGAAAACTCCCTTCAGATCAAGGTACTCACGTGGCACGTTAGACAGGTCCGAGTGATCCTCCTGAAACACAGAACAAAAAAACGGGAGAACCCGCAGACAACAAACAGGTAGCATGACAATATTCGCTCCATCCCAGGACAGTATTGCCTCCCCAATTAATATGAGGGTTATGGCGAACCAGCCAGGGATGACCCAGCACCAACGGAGCAGTGGGCGTGTCAGTGAGGAGAAAGTGAATGTCCTCAGTGTGTTGACCCGAAGTGATGAGTCTTAATGGTGCAGTGGCGTGAGTGACGGAGGGTAAGGACTGGCTGTTGAGTGCAAGCACAGAGATGGGCTGTGAAAGCTCCACCATGGGTATCTGAAGGGTCCGAGCGAAACCAATGTCTAAAAAATTCCCCTCCGCTCCAGAGTCCACTAAAGCCTCACAGTCATAATTAACTGACTGTATTACCAGCCTCACAGAAAGATGAGTGCTCGAACAGGAGGATTTGTGTCTAGTGACGGCACCCGTCAGTAACCTCTTACCTACTGGCGGGGGTTGGCTTTTACTGGGCACTGGGCTGCGATGTGTCCGGTGGCGCCACAGTATAAGCACAGTCCCTCTCTCTTATGTCTCTGCTTGACAAATGTGCTAACCATTATTTTTTACAAAGGCTTGTTAATAAGGGTTCATACTAGTAAACAATGATATTGCCCAATTGAACTAATTTCATAATTAACTTTATGTAGCAGTTTTACTCTGGTTGCGTTTTGTTGTTCTCAATAAAGACAATGCGGGTGGAGGAAGTCTCAAGATGTTTTATTCTGCAGAAACACACAGAGCACAATTAAACTTTTTTGGGATACACCTCTCTCCCCTTCAGTCTGCCCGTACAGCATGGAGAAAGCAGTACTCTCATTTGAAGCGCGAGAGAAAGCACAACCGACCCCGTCAGCAGCATATGTGCTTCTTAAGATCTTAATTTACTCAATTAACAGTTACAAAACACAAGATAAATTAAATAAAGTAATAAATAAATTAAATAAGTCACAAAATACATGTCACCATTATATGGCATATGAAATAATATAAAATAAAGTTTCCTCACCACTTATTCGTATCAGTGAATAAATTAAATGGGGAAACAAATGTCAAAAGTTACAGATTTTACACAAAATAAAATCAATTTGACAACATCACGTTTGCATACAGACCTCACTCTTTTTTGTATTTATCAAACTCATGTAAACTTGATATTAAACACATTTCAAACATTTCTCAATATATAAACAACAACCAACGTACATACCTGCAGAAACACACAGAGCACAATTAAACTTTTTTGGGATACACCTCTCTCCCCTTCAGTCTGCCGGTACAGCATGGAGAAAGCTAGTAAGCAAACCCAATCTCAGTAAAACATTCAAAATGCAATTCATTGCATTAAATTTCATGACATCACAGTCTTACATTACACTTAAACATTATTTATCTCATGAAATTAATCGATGACATCGTTTACACTTGGAGGAATGCCCTTACCAGTACTCTCATTTGAAGAGC
>NW_015538066.1:26868-42953 GCF_001515605.1 Sinocyclocheilus anshuiensis
ATAGGCATACACGACTTTCTGGCGAAAGTGAATCTAGCAGCCCGTGTGAAATGCGTTAGGCTGTAGGCTACTATTCTGCACCAGTACAAATAAGTGAACGCGTTGCGCGTTTTGCTTGCTTGAGTGTTTTTGCATTATATGAGTGGATTTGGAATATAAATCGCAGCACGTTTCAGATGAAAAAAAACGCGAGTATTGGGCGAGTACTGGAAAAAGTGGTATCGGTGCATCCCTATTGAATAGAACTCACTGAATCAACACTGAGCTGTCTTTAACTGAACAACGATATTGTTTTCTTTTTGGCAGTTACGTAGAAAAAGTGATATATTCTATAGTTACACTAAATGCAAATAATGATCAATTCTGTTTACACGAAAATAGCAGTAGCCTTCTTTAGCAATAGGCTACGTTTAAGTTAGGTGGCAGATATTTATACTTCAGTACTTTAGTACATTATAAAACAGTATGCAATAACATATTTAGTATCATATTTACTAATATTATTAAATGGATGCCGCCTTATTGGGACAATATAGCCCTCCCTACACCTAATGCTAACCATACACAATAACACTGTATTAATAATGAGGCGGTTTATTTCTACTTTTCAAATATTTCCTTTATTTTTATTGAAAAATGCCTTATCTGATATGTGATAGGAAAAGGAGAAGAACGAGTTTGGCAAAAGGTGGATTCAATCGCGTTAATTACTTAGCGTTTTACTAACTACGCCACTGATTTTGCAGATAAACAGCCGCCTTTTACAGTGATGTTTATCGCAGCCAGGCAGAGTTACTGTATCCTCTGCAAACAAATTGAGCTACCTGTCCTGCACTTAGAGTAGATGCTCCGTTTCCGTTTAGAGCTGCTTTACAGCTGAATTGAATTATTGCTTGCATAATTTAAATATTATTTTTATTGATATTATATGTTATGTATATATTATATTCTGCAATATTATTATTATTTAATATCTTTGAAACAATCTGTAGGCCTACTATTAGATCGCTATAAAGCGCAGGTACAATTTATGTCCTACTAACGATGTTGTTTTTAGATACAGAGATGAGTTTGTAGTTTACAGTAACATGTATTTAATTATATATAAAAATGTTGCATTTATAATTACTATCCCCCGCCTCCAGTTCACTCACGCATTTGAAGATGAAACGTCACGTGGAGCGCGTTGCATTGTGGGAAACAATATCCCATGCAGTGTCTTCAGATGGTTCACTCACGCATTTGAAGATGAAACGTCACGTGGAGCACGTTGCGTTGTGGGAAACAGTATCCCATGCAGTGTCTTCAGATGCATACATCATATTTCAGCAAATGTAGCGGGTAATACGGGAATTTCATGCATACAGAAAATTCACATACTATTCACAGTATACACATTGCATACTGCAATATAGTAGGAGTTGTATGGTAGTATGCCATTCCAAACACAGCTTCTGTACTGATTTCAGTGTACTTGAGTTACAGTATATTTAGCAGATTCTGGCAAATATAGTAGGTCATCCGGGTATTCAATGCATATAGAAAATTTGCATACTATGCACACTATACATACTGGATAATAGTAAGAGTAGTATGATATTTCGAACACAGCATCTGAGTTGACTGAACTTACTCCCGAACACGTTTTTGGAACCAGCATACCTCAAGTAAGCCAGGTTTGAGTTAATCAACCGAGAGTTCAGGGTAGGCTATATGTGACGGTAAGTTAACCTCGATTTCTGGAATACACCCCTGAAAATCACTGATTAAAAATAAAATAAATTTGTGGTTATTTTCCATCTTCTGTGAAATATTTTATAAAATAAAAATGATACATCCTAGCTAGGTATCACACAAAATGCATGCCAGTTAAAAAAAAAAACAAAAAAAACATCATAAACATAAAAACTGCCTTTTTTTTGTCAGCTGTGTTTGTTTCTCAGAGCAATGTTGTTATATAACGTTAACCTTGACGGCCCTGTTAAATACGAGAAATGACGTTACCTAGCTAAGTAAAATAGTTTTGAAATGAGAATGCTGTCAGTCAGGATGTTTGTCATATCTTTGTTTCCATTTACAGATAGAAGAGCAGAAATACCACTGTCAGCTGCATAAGAGCTTGATGTTATGATAATTTTATCATTTTAAGCAAAATACAATTTTACAGATTAACAAACCTTTCACATCAAGAACAATAACTATAATGATAACTATATTAGTGTCCACACCAATGCATGATAACTATGCTTATTATAAGCATGCACTCAAGTTTAGCACAAGGCCCAAGACAATGTTCCCAGGCAGGGCCGCCCTTAGGGGCACTTTAGGGAGCCCTGTGGCAAACAGACCGAGAACACCGCCCCAACAAAGAGAAAAAAATTATCTGATGAAGCCTGCATAACAACTCTCATATGCTCCCTTTCACAGATACTGAGTGTACATACAATTATGCATGATGACAATAATAGATAATAGATTTTATACTCCACCCATGAAAATACATTTTCTTACATACAGTATATACACAAATGCATAACAGCAATTTGATTGAAGCTAATAAAATCTATTTATTATAACAAATATGGTAGTTTTGCTTTGTTTATTGAATTTCAGAGACAAGGCCTGATAAAGTGTCACTATATTTATATACTGTCTAAGTGCCAATGAGTGATTTTTTTCTAAGTGATATGTGAAAATATAGCCTACTATACACGATTTACTCCTGAAAATGTAGCCCACAAGGCCTTACACTGTTTCTTTTGAAATACCATCTTCTCTGTTCTGTTCACACAAGAGAACAAGGAAATAATAGAGGGAATCAGACTTGTCTAACAGGTGACCCATACGCAGTCACATAGTTGTGGTGACCTGCACAAAGGCACGTTAATTCCAGGAAGATTTTGTAGGTGGATCATTTGACAAGGAAACAAAATCTCAGACCTTGAGAAACCAGTTTGGCATCTCTTCATGGTTGTTTCCAGAGGCCAGGTAGGAGTGACAAATCAGCGTGTTAGTTCTTTTAAACATAAAACTGCTGTAAACTGCCTTTCTGAAGTACATTTATTGAAGGAAATGCTTACATTGACTTTGGATTGTGCTGTTCAATGCTGAACTTTTGAAAGTTGTCTTTGATTGAGTCTGTTATTAATGTAAAATGGCAGAAATTTGACCTAATTTCAGGTGAGCGACTGCAGTTGACTGGTGTGCAACAAATACTTATTTGTGCTTGCAGTTTGTGTCATTGTAATTTCTTATGGAATAATCCTGAATACATTTTCTGATTGAATGCAAAGCTACTTTCATGAAAGATTTAATCCTAGCCTAATGTACTGTAAATATTTGCTGTAAAAGTAATGGAGACGATGTTCAAACATATAGTGCTTTAGATTTTTTTTTAAGGAATTACATTTTGTGAGTCAGTTGATAGTAGATTTTCATGAATTTCTTTTAATTTGTGACAAACACCATGAAAGAATTTTGAGCTCAGATCATTAAAAAAGACCTTTAACATCTTTAATCAAAATGTAGTCTTATTGTTCAATTTTTGCATTGTTCTCTGATTGTATGTGACAGAATTTCCTGTGTTACAGATGTATAGTGTTTGGATGAGTTCTGAAGAAATATGTTGAAGTGATTTTGACTTACATACATCAGTGAGAAACATGGCCGGTCAAGGTACAATAAATTACAAATTATTTTTGATTCACTATGCTACTTTTGTCACAAAAATGCTATGCAAGACACTGTACTCATTCATCTCAAAACACTTGAGCCTTGAAAAGGTTTTAGTTCTTCTGATATAATGACAAAAATGGCTTGATTTACGACATCTCATCTGAAATGGATCACATTTGGTATTCTTGCTCTCCAAAATTGCTCGCTGTCAGTTTAGATATTTGCGTTGAATAAGACAGAATTCACATCAAATTTCTCTTTCATTTTCTTTTCCAAGACCAATAATTTCCAGATTAAGTGCTAATAAATGTTTGGTTTTATCTGTTTATATCATGTATGTTTAATCTCTCATTTTCTCAGATACAGGACAAATATTAAAGTACTGCTTAGGAATCATCATATGTGTCCTGCTGACCCATGAATGTGTTGTGGAAACACTTGATTTCCCAGAAGCAAGTATAGATTTAGAGGTAGGCGAAGGATTATTTATACTGCAGGAACATAAAAACAAACATTATATGAAAAAAAAAAACAGAATCCTGTCTTTTTTAGATTAACTTCCAATAACAGTGTTGGGGAAAGTTACTTTTAAAAGTAATGCATTACAATATTGCGTTACTCCCTAAAAAAAGTAACTAATTACGTTACTTAGTTACTTTTAACACTGTCCAATAATATATTATTTTAAGTATTTTGTATTCATTAAAAGCACATTCAAAATATTTAACATTGTTTATAGCAATAAAACACAAATTTATAGTATAGATCCATGATTCCAACTCGCATGATAAATGTTTATACGTAAATAAATGTGTTTTTGTGTTATTTTATTTCAGTTTAGCTACATAGATGGGCAACTGCATCATAGAAAACCAAGAAGTGCAGGTCTAATTCATGGCTTTAACCTCTACTCATACACACTGTCCTTATAATGGTTTAATGTTTTGGATATAAAAATAACGATACATTAAAATAATATGTTTGTTGGTGAGATTTTGTCTGTCAAAAGTTTTGTCTTGACATTTATTTGAAGAATACAATCCTCCTTAAAATCTCACCCTTTTCCCCAAAGGTACAGAGCTATTGGAGTTCATTGTGGTTATTGAGGTGAATGCATCGCAAGCTGTGGTGATTGAACAGATCAGAGCGTCATTGGCCTCCATTACGTTTCCTCTTCAACTGGACAACAGCACTGAAGTTACTGCTGCAAACATTACAACAGGTGAGCCTGTTAAACTGGTGTTCAAAAGCCATTTACGTCATTCTTACTACTTAATTTTCTTTAATGTTGTGTCAACATTGTGTTATATTTACATTAGTGTGCCAACCAAATGTGACTGAATACCAGTGCGTATGTGATGATGGTTATGCATGGTCATACAACAACTGTCAGACATATGAGGCCTGTGGCGACATCAGTTTTGGCTCATGTGGATGTATCAGTGCTATTCCCAGTGATGGAGAGATGTGTGTGCTGGAGAGCGGTAAGAATGATGACCAAACAAGCCCAACAGCAAATGCACTCAAAAAACCTGTAAAAAATGTTTGTAATGATTAAAAAGTAACATTAAAAAAGTTGCAGTATAAATAAATAAGTAATCTTAATTTGTTAACTGTAAGTTACCTTATACATATACAGTTAAAAGTATATATTTGCAGTTATAAATCGGTTAGTTCCAGTTCTTGCTTCTGATTGGTCAAGAGCATGACTATGACTACTTCAGCCAACAGTTCTGTGTATCACCAAAGTCCCAAGGCAAAAGGCAAGTCATTTTACTAGGCGGCCATCTTTGAAACGCCTCTCGGGCATGCAATTCTTTGAATGGGTTAACATAAAATTTTCCAAAACTGTTCGCCAAGCTTACGATTAAATTTCATATTTGAAACCACCAATGAAATCTGACAACAACTGTCTCATAAATGTTTCTTTTGCTCAAATTGCATAAAAAGCTTATTTTTCAGGCTTAGCAACTCTTAGAAACCATCCTTAGCAACATAAACAATCAATATAGAGTCAAAACTGTTCCTTTTATTACCTATTTCAGCACAATTCACCGTTTATTGTTTATGAGCGACCCCTGCTTGCGTTATGCTGCATCATTCACCTTTAATTTTGAGGCTACGCCCTTCCCACTGTCAAAGAAACTCTTCTCAAATGTGAGATAAGTTGATGTGTGCACGCGTGTCTGTGTGGAAGCCCGCAGTTTCCGAAGTGCAGAGGGAATATTAGTTTTCTGTTTCAGGTATGCTACTGTATGTCCATTAGTTTACACTGTAATGACGCTTGCAGTCTTGCGCTGCGCCACGGATACGTCTGTTTTAAACTATTAGGCGTCATGCCTAAACAACGCCCTTCAGCAGTAACTTATTCACAATACAGCACGGCCTCTCGTACATTATTGCTTACATAATTTATTTAACAAGACTATATGTGTGTATGTATGTATATATATATATATATATATATAATTGTACATTAAATATATTTTAAAAGTAAAAAATATGAATGACCTTATAATTTATTGTGAAAAAACCCAAAAGCCCCTCTGTGAAGCATCGCAAAACAATGTATTTTATTTAAATAGTTATGATCTGTTATGCTGATAAGGGTGTATTATGGTGGTTATCAGTACATTTATTTAGTATGTTTGCATATTAACATTATATCAGTATTTATATCAACAAATATGTATACTGTAAATATATGGGCACCAAAAGGCCTCTCATAATGTCTAGAAATTTTGGCAGTTAAATTCTAGCAACCACAATCACCAGTTTTGTACAGTAAATTATTATTATTTTTTAACATATGTAGGGATGACATACTAATGAACAGTGTTTACTCAATACGTAGGCTGCTTACTTTTTATGTATTTATGTATTACTATATTGTTAGTGTTATTAATTACATAAACATATTTATTGTGATGAAAAATACAGTATTGGAAATGCACACTTTACTATTAAATGCAATGGAAATACCAAGCTGGTGATGTGCTTGTTGATTCTCTCACAGAACTGCCCTTCACAGACTTCTTGTTTGAAATTGAGTTGGAATCAACAAGCATCTCTGTGATCAATGAGATGAGGCGATATCTGCAGAACATCACCTTTCCACTTCAATTAGATGGGGTGGTTGAAATGTTAGATGTGGACATCACAACAGGTGAAGAATGTCACATGACCTCCTGAACACAAATGCAGCAGCGCTAATTTGTTAAATATGAGCTTACATTTGCGTTGTATCCTTTCTTAGTGTGCAAATTCAATGACAGTGGATACAAGTGTGTATGTGAGGATCAGTATTTCTGGCCGTGTGATAAATGCAAGGAATATGGGAGCTGTGATGACATCACTAACAACACATGCAGCTGCATCAATGATATTCCAAGTGACAGACAGTTCTGTCAAACAGTCGGCGAGATACCAAGTAAAACATGTTATATATATTTGCTGTTTGCAATTATACAGAAGATCTGTCAGTCAGTTACTGTAACATGAACTGTTTACAAGTTCTTTTTTCTAATAAATTATTATCCTTTTCCTGGAAGATAACATAGCATGTGGGCAACCACCATCAGGTACGTAAAAACATATGACTTCAATCCCAGTGTCAAGATCACTGCAACATTTCCTGCATATTAAAAAGGAGTGAATGTTCCTAACTCTTTTTATAATTCCCACAGTGACTCCAGTTTCATCTGAATATCTAACTGAAATTCAGATAGATGCAGAGAATACGGCCATCATTGATCAGCTGAGGAACCTTCTGATGTCTTTTAGTTTGCCCTACACAATCAGTGACAGCACGAACATTACAGAAATCAACATAACTACTGGTATGATCTCTGACTCTGCTTCTGTAATGTTGTACTTTATACATCAAAAATACTACCATAAACGAACGATGAATTTGTGGATTCTGCTTGTCAGTGTGTTCACTGAACCAAACACAGTATCAGTGTAAATGTGAGGATCTGTTTGTTTGGCCGAATGACACGTGTCACTCATACGAGGCCTGTGATGACATCACTGATGGTTCATGTACATGCATCAATGGCCTTCCAGTCAACAGACAGTTCTGCCAGTTAAAAGAAGGTGAGCAATTACATTCATAAATCTGAAAAAAAAAACATTCTCTCTTAAATTCTTTATATTTCATATTTGATTTGTAGCACCCCAGTGTCTCGTGCAACTAAAATCATGCACATTCATTAAGTTTCTAGCTGTCTTTTCTTCTTGAATGAGACATTACATGAGAAATTGCATCTTTGCAGAGAAGGCAGATCAATAATCAGTGTAACTAATTTTTAAAAAATATTTTTAACTTATTTAAATGAATTGTTTGGATAATTTTAAAGTAAAAAAAACAAACATGAAAATTAATTTCAGACCATTTAGATTGTAGAAGTTTGCATAAAACCTATAATTAGTTATCTTTTTATTATTAATAAAATATTCATAATCGATTTCATGTTTTTACTGTTGTAGTCTAATGATCATTCAGTTATTGTGTCAAAAAAATATATTATTAAAAATGGTTCAGCATATCAGTCATTTTGGACACTTGAATATAAAAATAATCTGAATTAGTATCAGTTGATCTCTATTGCAGAGTAAGAGCTTTCATAAAAATACAGCAACATATCAACATTCCAGAAAAAGACAAGAAGGCAGTGGCATGAAGAAAAACCTGTTTTTGACTGTGAGGGTACAGCTTCACTTTTGTTCTGCTTGAACTGCTTCTGTTTGTTCTTTCAGTACTACATTCTGACTATGTAATTGACATTGATGTGAGATTCTTTGACTTGTTCCTGGTGGACTACTTACGGAATCTCTTCACAAACATCAGCCTTCCTCTCACTCTGAGCAACAGCATAAATATCACAGATATTGACATGAATACTGGTGAGCTCAGAAAGTGTCTGTGTTTAAATATTAGTAAAAATTTTAATAAGGTTATTTTCATATTGCTTATCATGTAAGCTCTAAGACTCCATAAAATCATCAAATTTGGGGTCTTACTCCCATAATATATTTTTTACACACGGATGTAATGTTTCAGAAATACTTTCTTAATTCTCCACATAACATGAGTCATTTAAGTGACTTCTATTGATTCTTTGAATATACTGTAGCCTAAAAGTCTGCTTTATGTTTTGTTACAGTGTGTGGGTTAAATGGAACAGAATATGAGTGCAAGTGTGAGGAGAATCATGTTTGGCCCAATGACACCTGCAGGGCCTATCAGGTGTGTGATGGCATTGTGGGAGGCACTTGTGGATGTATTCAAGCTCTCCCTTCAGAGGGTCCGCTTTGCCAGAGAGGTAAGAAATCACATTAGATCACAAATGTACTTATTGTAATTGTACTAACATGACCAGTGTGAGTTTAATTAGCGACACTCAACACGTTGTTTGGAAACCTTTAATTGTAACATTTATGTATTACCTTCTCACTCTTTTTTCCAGACATCAATGAATGTGAAGATGCAGTGTCAGTGTGTGGCCAATACTCAGATTGTATTAACATCATTGGGAGTCACATGTGTTCATGCTGGAGTGGATTTAATACCTCCAATAAAGACAGTCCTGTAAGCCACATCAACTCATGTCAGGGTAAGTATTAATAACTATTTATTTTTCTATTTTTACCTTATGGACCTGAGTGTACAGAGTTGCTGTGTCTTTACAGTTTGTTTGAATACTACTGTGAGCTTTAGCTGTTCCTGCTTAAGGTGTAACATCACCCAACAAATGATTCATTTTTGTCTTTTCATCTATCTGCAGTAATAATTGTGGTTGAATGTCGTTAGATACAAGAGGTCTTTCATGTCTTTGCCTAATTTAAAACTGTAATCTCTAATATTTATTATTATTTTTCTTTTTTCATAGATATAAATGAATGTCTGTTCAGTCCATCTGTATGTGGTCCAAATGCCAACTGCACAAATGAAATTGGAAGTTACAATTGCTCATGTCTGGATGGATTCACTGCAACAATTTCAAGTCTCCCCATCAGCATCAATAACACATGTAGAGGTAAATCCTGGAATCAAATCAATAGCCTAATTTTGGAAAATAACCAAAGATATTGTATTAAGGCATTTAATTTTTTTTTGTCATCAAATCATATTTAACATATTATATTGTTTAATTAACAATTAAACAACAATTAGTGTTTTCATCTCCTGCATACAGAATTGTCGTCATTCCCTATTTTTTATATTTTATTAATATTTTAAATAATTGTGACAGAAATATTAAATTACTAAACTCATCTGTTATATGAATTGCTGTATGCTTCAGATACTGACTCTTTCATCTGTGACAGAAGCTGGTTAAATTGATGCTGGAGTGGTTAAAATAACTGTTCCGTTAAGTCTTATGGGCTGAAACATCACAATCCATTCATAATTTCCCTCTTGTGAACCTGGATTTTGTTATTTTTGCTGGTAAAGGGCATAGTCATAACTTCTGGATGTTTTTCCCCACTTTATTTCTACAGTGACTCTACCTTTGACTGAGTATCTGATTGAAATTCAGATCAATAGCATGGACAGTAGCATCACTGATCAGCTGAGGAACCTTCTGATGTCTTTTAGTTTGCCCTACACAATCAGTGACAGCACTAACATTACAGAAATCAACATAACTACTGGTATGATCTCTGGCTCTGCTTCTGTAATATTGTATAACTAAGATTAAACTTTATACATCATGAATGCTGCCATACATGATGAATATTGGATTTTTTGACTCTTCCTCTGTTTTTCAGTGTGTTCTTTGAATGAAACACAGTATCAGTGTAAATGTGAGGGTCTGTTTGTTTGGCCGAATGACACGTGTCACTCATACGAGGCCTGTGATGACATCACTGATGCTTCATGTACATGTATCAATGCTCTTCCAGTCGATGGACAGTTCTGCCAAAGTGAGACACTGACATTATTCTACGACAACATTAATTTTCTTCATTTAATTATTTTGATCTGTTGATTTCCTGCATTTTATTACTAGGTTAGACAGACTGATTATTTGCAGTATTTTTGTTTGCAAATAACACACATGGTCAATTACAGTATATGGAGTTTTGTCGTTAAAATATTTACTGCACTGTATAATGTCCTTATAATATAAAGTTCAGGCTTTGTAGAAGACATTTCTACAAAATACTGAAGTTTTTGTCATTATAAGAATGTAATCATACTGATTGCTCTGCTCAACCTGCTTCTGTTTGTTCTTGCAGTTCTACCTTCTAAGTACGTGATTGACATTGATGTGAGATTCTTTGACTTGTTCCTGGTGGACTACTTACGGAATCTCATCAAAAATATCAGCCTGCCTTTGACTCTGAGCAACAGCATTAATATCACAGATATTGACATGAATACTGGTGAGATCAGAATGTTTTATCATGTCACATGCTAAGATGAGTTCAGTATTAGGAGAAACTGACAGTTTGAACACTGATAAATGAATCCCATTCTATTACAGTGTGTGGGTTAAATGGAACAGAATATGAGTGCAAGTGTGAGGAGAATCATGTTTGGCCCAATGACACCTGCAGGGCCTATCAGGTGTGTGATGGCATTGTGGGAGGCACTTGTGGATGTATTCAAGCTCTCCCTTCAGATGGTCCGCTTTGCCAGAGAGGTAAGAAATCACATTAGATCACAAATGTACTGATAATAATTGTAGTAACATGACCAATATGAATTTATTTGGTGACACTTGACATGTTGTTTGGAAACCTTTAAGGGTAACATTTATGCAAAACCTTCTCACTCTTTTTTCCAGACATCAATGAATGTGAAGATGCAGTGTCAGTGTGTGGCCAATACTCAGATTGTATTAACATCATTGGGAGTCACATGTGTTCATGCTGGAGTGGATTTAATACCTCCAATAAAGACAGTCCTGTGAGCCGTGACAACTCATGTCATGGTAAGTATTAATAACTTTTTTTTCTATTTTTATCTTATGAACCTGAATGTACAGAGTTGCTGTGTCTTTACAGTTTGTTTGAATACTACTGTGAGCTTTAGCTGTTCCTGCTTGAGGTGTAACATCACCCAACAAATTATTTATTTTTGTCTTTTCGGCTTTCTGGAATAAAGATTGTGGTTCAATGTCTTTAGATACCAGAGGTCTTTGATATGTTTTGGTGTCTGCCTAATTTAAAACAGTAAAATCTAATATTTGTCATTTCTTTTTTTTTGTAGATATAAATGAATGTCTGTTCAGTCCATCTGTATGTGGTTCAGATTCTAACTGCACAAATCAGTTGGGAAGTTACAATTGCTCATGTCTGGATGGATTCACTGCAACAATTTCAAGTCTCCCCATCAGCATCAATAACACATGTAGAGGTAAATCCTACAATCTGATTATATTGTACATTTTCTTAAATAACTTATTTTTAATATACTGTATATTTTGCTTTTGCATTTTTTGCCATCACATCATATTTAACACAGTTTATTGCTAAATCAACTGTTAAACAGCAACACAAAATGTTCAACCTGCTGCCTACATATATTTTTTCATCCTCTGTTTAAAATGTTAACAGCAAAAGTGTAAAAAAAACTAGATTAAAATTATGGTGACTTTCATACTTGAGTGTTTAAAATAGCAACAATATGTATTTTTTTTATATCTTCTTGTAATAAAGATGTGAATGAATGTCTTGAGACACCAGAGGTCTGTGGTCCAAACTCTCGTTGCACCAACTCAATTGGGGGTTACAACTGTTCCTGCTTGAGTGGATTTACTGTAACAAATATCCGTGAACCAGTCAGCGCCAGTAACCCATGCAATGGTGAGCATGTAGAAAATATATTTCATCATGATATATTTGATTAATATTTTAAATAATTGTGACAGAAATATTAAATTACTAAACTCATCTGTTATATGAATTGCTGTATGCTTCAGATACTGACTCTTTCATCTATGACAGAAGCTGGTTAAATTGATGCTGCAGTGGTTAAAATAACTGTTCCGTTAAGTCTTATGGGCTGAAACATCACAATCCATTCATAATTTCCCTCTTGTGAACCTGGATTTTGTTATTTTTGTAGGTAAAAGGCATATTCATCATTTCTGGATGTTTTTTCCCCCCACTTTATTTCTACAGTGACTCTACCTTTGACTGAATATCTGATTGAAATTCAGATCAATAGCATGGACAGTAGCATCACTGATCAGCTGAGGAACCTTCTGATGTCTTTTAGTTTGCCCTACACAATCAGTGACAGCACTAACATTACAGAAATCAACATAACTACTGGTATGATCTCTGGCTCTGCTTCTGTAATATTGTATAACTAGGATTACACTTTATACATCATGAATGCTGCCATACATTATGAATTTTGGATTTTTTTGACTCTTCCTCTGTTTTTCAGTGTGTTCTTTGAATGAAACACAGTATCAGTGTAAATGTGAGGGTCTGTTTGTTTGGCCGAATGACACGTGTCACTCATACGAGGCCTGTGATGACATCACTGATGGTTCATGTACATGTATCAATGCTCTTCCAGTCGATGGACAGTTCTGCCAAAGTGAGACACTGACATTATTCTATGACAACATCAATTTTCTCAAATTTGATCAATTATTTTGTTCTGTTTTCCTGTTTTGATTTTACTGCATTTTACTGCTAGGTTTGACAGACTGATTGTTTGCTTGTTTTTTTGGTTGCAAATAACTCTATATAAAATACATGGTCTATTACAGTGGTTCTCAAACTGGGGTAGGCTACGTGTACCCCTGTGGGTAGGTTATGTGAGGTGACCATAGGTGAGGTTGTACGCGAACAAAATTCTGAGCTTTGGCATTCATTTAATTCTACCCCAACTTAAAGTAACATTAAAACCGAACATGTAGGCCTATTTCTGACAAGCAAAATGCCGCTTCTAATGTAAAAACAGGAAAATGGGAGTGCCGTAAACGGTCAAATACATGATATCCAATCAGCTTACCTCATCTTTTGCGGTCAAAACTGACTGCTTCCACACACGCAGCGTGCATGTGATAGGATGCAAGCTGAATATGTTGCTTTAGCAAATCGCGTTGCTGTTCAATGTATCTTTAAATCAGATCTTCACTTAATAGCATGAAGAGCAAATATTGACACGGACTGAGATCGATTTAAACTCTCTTCAATACAGGCACACTCTGTGCGTGTTATTGTTTTCATGTTTAAGATACGAGCAAGAATGCAACTTTCCCTGAATATCCAAACGATGGCAAATGTGCCATTAATTTTTACAACAGTTCAACAAAAAAGGTAATATTAAGTGAACATGTTATATTTTAAATGTAGCCTACATTTTAAACCGAATATTTTGTTTGGTTGTTCTATTTTGCAACGAAATAATAGTTCCAACGAAATCCGTATCATCTGGTGTGCGTCTCCAAGCAACATACAGCAGTGTTTCGTTAGCGAACAAATGTGCGGCTTTGAACGATTTGGAGAGTCAGTTACCCATTCATAACTACAGCATTTTGCTTCGTTACTGAATGAATGAATGAATGACGCGACGCCTGGCTCATTAAGACAGCGACTTGCCGCCACCTATCCGTGGTTTTATTTTGAAATCTACACGTATCACTTCGAATTGACATCATTTATTGCTTTTGGTGGTGTCAAAATTAGCGCGTTAACGCAGGCGATTATTTTTTTTCAGTTTAACGCGTTAAAAAATATGTAACGCAATTAACGCAGGGGCGGGGCTAGGGTTGGTCACCCCACTCACAACTGCTGCTTCTGTCACTTTTTCTCTTGACAAGAAGTGCATTTATTCATTTGCAGAACGACTGAGAACGGGAGACGCGCGCTCCACTTCACTTCAGCGCCAGGCGCCAGTCAGTGTTTCCCAACTGGGGTGCCGTCTGTCGAGAGCAGGGGTGCCGTGTAAAAAAATCCTTTTTTAATATTTTTAAATTGCTAAAATGTTTTAAAAAGCATCTATTATATAATATCCATTTCTGATGTCACCAATAATCAGAGATGCACCGAAATTTCGGCTGCCGAAAATTAGTTCACCGCTCAGGTTTCACTTTCACGTGGTGTGACGCTCTGCGTATTATCCCCCTCTATGCGTGCGCTCCGCTCAGTCACTCCATTCGTATACCGTTCATGCTCATCGGAACCAGTGTTGCCAATTTAGCTACTTTGTAGCTAGATTTAGCGACTTCCCCGCCCCTTTTGAGACTTTTTTCAAAAGTTTAGGGACAAATATAGCAACTCCTTGGACAAACCTTATCTAAGTTCTCATCTTGCCCACTGATCTACATTAATCTTTATATAGATCAGTAAATTTGCCATTGTGATGTCATCTAGTGACATTAGCAACCAGTTTTAGCTACTTTCAATTGAAAGCAGTTGGCAACACTGATCACTACACACTTGGTTCCAAATCAGTCACTTAAGAGGTTCCATCTTAGTTAGGATTCTGCCTTAGAAGACAGCTGCCTGTGTAGGCAGTAGTCAGCTAGGCAGCTCAGTAGTTTTTGGAATAGAGCCACTGTGACATACCTCTGTGGCCCCATCAAAGCGTTCTTTCAGCACAACACCGACCCGGCGGAACGGAGGCATGACCTTCCAGCAAGTTCTGAGCTCACAGGACCCCGAAACACCATGACACTTACACTCAACCTGCATGTTGAGTCACATTTAAGAACATGTCTCTGAAATGGTTTTCAAAACTCCTTCTCCTGGAGCAGCCCACTCACTCTCACTCATCTAACACACCCGATTTAACGCGTCAGCTCATTAATAGAGACTTTAAAGAAGACATATTATGCCCCTTTTCACAATATGTAATATAAGTCTCTGGTGTCCCCAAAATGTGTCTATGACGTTTCAGCTCAAAATACTCCACAGATCATTTATTATATCATTTTGAAAATGCCTATTTTGAGTGGAAAAAGAAACACTGTTTTTCGGGCCTGTCTCTTTAAATGCAAATGAGCTGCTGCTCTCTGCCCCCTTTTCCAGAATAGAGCTGTGCCATTACAGCTCGTACCTGCTAAATAACATCTGTTTCGCTCCCCGCCCCCTTTTCCAGAATAGAGCTGGGCCATTACAGGTCGGACCTGCTAAAAGCATCTGTTATGGTTCTGATTATCATGTTTATAGCGCTGAAATCATGCGGTTTAAACCATATGAGTTTAAACTTCTGATATACGTTTTCTGAGAGCACACATCCGAAGCACACGTATAGAAAGCGGCTGTCACAGCCGTACTGTGAGTACTGAACTAAGTTATCTTTCACACACAAGTTTACGTTAAAAAACACACAAGATACTAAAACAGTCGGTTATGTCCGTGAAGGTAAACAGCTGGGAAATAAATCGCTTGTTTATTTTAGATCTGTGTGGCAGCAGCAATATACAGTAAAT
>NW_015538066.1:43222-46520 GCF_001515605.1 Sinocyclocheilus anshuiensis
CACTGTCTCACTCATCTAAAACCCCCGATTCAACTCACGTTCAGCAGCGGCCGCTCTTAAAGAAATAACAGCCAAAATAACCTAATAACCAGCTGCTGAGAGGTCTATTAATCAAAGGACAAAGAAAAAAAAAGAGTTTTTTCAAATTTAGTGTTTGATAACTTCAATTTCAATTTCAATTTCTGTATATTTCTGCTGAAGGGCACAGGTAAATATGACATTAATTATAATGGGTTTATGTGAAGATTGTTTTAAGTTCACTTAAATTAGAAGTTATTTTTTAAAGTCTAATAAATGTTAAAATTGATAGCTCTTAATTATACTGTAATGTTGAATGGCTATAGTCAATGGTTAAATATTGGAGGGGGGGCAATTTTATAGAGAAATCAGTATTGGTATCATTGATACTGGTCTTCAGTCATAAAAAAAGATGACAAATATTAAAAAACAGACTGTCTTTATGTTGTTTGTACATTAATTTGAAGACTGAATGCGTTATTGCAATATAAAAGTATATTTAAAACTTTAATGTTAGATGGGATTAATCGCGATTAATTTCAGAAAAATGTGCGATTAAATAGTAATTTTTTTTTAATTGACAGCACTAATTGCTTTATTATATTAATAATACACTTAATGGAATGTTAAGAATATGACATAAAACATGACATACAATTAATAAGGATAGAAAATCTTTGCCTCTATAAAGGTAAAATAATTCACCTGTAAATCAATTTAACGGGGCAAATATTGTCCTTTAATATAAAAGGTGTGACTGCGGTCTAAGTGAAAGAGATGGGGGTACGCAGAAGAATGTGAAATGCCCCAGGGGGTACGCCGCTGTAAAAAGTTTGAGAACCACTGGTCTATTAGCCTATATGAAGTTTTGTTGAAATGTTAACAGTAAGATACTTCAACTTTAACCTCAGGCTTTGTGGTATATTATATCTGAGAAAGAATTTATTTCTTATTTGAAATGACTGGAAAGATTACTTTTTTTTCATTATAAGAATGTAATCATGCTGATTGTTCTGCTCAACCTGCGTCTGTTTGTTCTTGCAGTTCTACCTTCTAAGTACATGATTGACATTGATGTGAGATTCTTTGACTTGTTCCTGGTGGACTACTTACGGAATCTCATCAGAAATATCAGCCTGCCTTTGACTCTGAGCAACAGCATTAATATCACAGATATTGACATGAATACTGGTGAGATCAGAATGTTTTATCATGTCACATGCTAAGATAAGTTCAGTATTAAAGGGTTAGTTCACCCAAAAATGAAAATTAGGCTGTGTTTTACACATACCCGAGGCATCTTAGGTGTATATGACTTTCTTCTTTCAGACGAATCCAGTCGGAGAGAAATGCTCTATCATTGCAGTCAGCGGGTGTTGCAGTACTTCAGTCCAAAAGAAGTTAAATAAAAAGTGCCCATCCATAGAAAAAAGTGTTTCACACAGCTCCGGGGGGTGAACAAAGGCCTCCTGTAGCGAATCGATGCATTTTTGTAAGAAAAATATCCAGCTTGACTTTGATCCTGGCTTGACTTTGATCCTGTAAACAAACGTTGGTTTTCCCGAGACTCACCGGCGCATGCGCAACGCAACTCATACGTCATCAGCCTGGAACTGCTTCCGTGTACAACTGTTGGCGCAAGCTAGATTAAAGTGATTATTATGTTTTGGATATGGATATTTTTCTTACATACAATTTTTAATATAACTCTGACTAGATTCGTCTGAAAGAAGAAAGTCATATACACCTAGGATGGCTCTGGGGTGAGTAAAACACAGCCTCATTTTCATTTTTGGGTGAACTAACCCTTTAGGAGAAACCGACAGTTTGAACACTGATAAATGAATCCCATTCTATTACAGTGTGTGGGTTAAATGGAACAGAATATGAGTGCAAGTGTGAGGAGAATCATGTTTGGCCCAATGACACCTGCAGGGCCTATCAGGTGTGTGATGGCATTGTGGGAGGCACTTGTGGATGTATTCAAGCTCTCCCTTCAGAGGGTCCCCTTTGCCAGAGAGGTAAGAAATCACATTAAATTATAAATGTACTGATATTAATTGTAGTATAATGAACAATATGAATTTATTTGGTGACACGTTGCTTGGAAACCTTTAATTGTAACATTTATGCAAAACTAAGGGTGCGAGACCGATCCAAATCTGATATTCTGCGTATACTATTCTGTGTTATTGTTAAGCCCCACGAAAGGAACAAAACATTATAAAGCACCATAAAGTTTTCGTGCACTATATTTCAAGTGTCCTGAGACCGTTCTATAGTTTAATGTGAGGTAGGCCTACAGATGAATATTTAAGTCATTAAATACAAGTTCACTTAAACTCTTCTCTCCGCTGAGGCTGTCTGTCATCCTCCATTCAACATTCAATCGGCGCATCTCGTTCGGTTAGACAGTCAAGACGATGAAATTTTCTCTAAGATGATACAATGTTCCTATTATTATACTTGATCTGTAGATAAAGATCAGTGGTTATGCATAAAAGGACTTTATCTTGCTGGAGTTTAGTGCTGTTTCTAAAGCATGTTACTTTCCTCCCGGTGTCTGTTAGAGATCACTACTCTGGAGTGGAGAGCACTATCAATTGTTCTTAATGCGCACAGCAACTGAAATTTAAAACTTTTAAAAGAAAAGGATCAATAAACTATTGCACAGATATAGTACACTACGCATCAAAATCATCTTCCCTTTGTGCTTTGAACTTTTCTATGTGGAGCGCTGCGCGCTGTGACTCCGTGTTGCTTCAAGCATATCATTCTACGTATGGGATGCGCATAAGAGCTTTGTGCCGCTCCGTATAGGAGCCTTTCATGTTATAATACTTTTGCGCAATGAAGGATTGTTAATAGCCTTTCTTGTTCTCTCTTATCTATCATATGTTGCTGCCTCATTACTGTGTGCTATACATTTAAAAGAAATGTATTTTAATTTTATAGTATATTAATTAATATATAAATATATTAGGCTAGTTGTTTTTCATGAATGTATTTTACAAAAATACAGAGAGCAATGTTTAACATTTCACCAGATTTAGCCCTACACTTATTCACTTTTATTTGTTCCCCACTAAACAATGTTTTTTTTTCACTAAATGTTTAGATTTTATAAAATCATTATTGTGCACTCATGATTTTTCTAGAGTAACGTCTCGGTTACGTATGTAACCCTCGTTCCCTGAAGGAGGGAACGGAGATGTCACGTCGGATGACCGACGAATTGGGATCTCGCTTAGAGAGACCAATCTACTTCGAGTGTAAACTA
>NW_015538066.1:46530-49780 GCF_001515605.1 Sinocyclocheilus anshuiensis
ACATATGTAACCGAGATGTTCCCTTTCAGTCGGTCACTACGAGTCATGTATGAATGTATGAATGTATGTATGTATGAATTGGGATCCTTGGGCACATAGCTGGGCTGGGGCCTCAGGATTACCTGGGAGTCAGCCGGCCCAAACTCTAGGCATGAATTGTCGACCGAAAATGCATGCAGGTCCTCATTGATAGAAACTTCAGCTCAACTGACTGCAAAGGCTCAAATGGGCCCTGCTGTAGTGCTTTGAGCACTAGAAACAGGTCCCAAGAGGGTATAGAGGGTGGCCGGGGAGGATTTAACCTTCTCGCCCCCCTAAGGAACCTGATGACCAGGTCATGCTTCCCTACCGACTTCCATTCCACGGGGTCGTGGTTAGCAGCAATCGCAGCGACATAGACTTTATGGGTGGAGGGAGACAGCCTTCGCTCCAACCCTTGCTGCAAAAAGGAAAGCACAACCCTGATCGGGCATCTCCGGGGGTCTTTGCGGCGAGAAGAACACCACTCGACGACAGGTTCCACTTCAAGGCGTAAGCGTGTCTCGTAGACAGTGCTCTCGCCGAAGTGATGGTGTCAACTACCTCCTGGGGTAGGTCACCTAGAACCTCCGAGTCCCATCCAGGGACCAGACATGAAGTTTCCAGAGGTCTGGACGAGGGTGCCACAGGGTGTGAGTCAGTAGATCCTTCCTCAAAGAAATCTGCCAGGGAGGGGCTGTCACGAGGAGCATTAATTCTGGGAACCAGGTCCGAGTGGGCCAAAACGGTGCCACAAGCAGGACCTGCTCCTCGTCCTCCCTGACCTTGCACAGCGTCTGTGCGAGAAGGTTCACTGGGGGAAACGCATACTTGCGCAGGCCCCGTGGTCAGCTGTGTGCCAGTGCGTCCGTGCCGAGTGTTCCCTCGGTCAGGGAGTAGAACAACTGGCAGTGAGACAATTCTGGAGAGGCAAACAGGTCTATCTGAGCAGCTCTTAAACGTCTCCAAATCAGCTGGACCATCTGGGGATGGAGTCTTCATTCTCCTGGGAGCGCAGCTCGTCGGCCGCACGGTTGAGCAGACCCGGAATGTGAATGGCACGAAGTGACCTCAGAACCTTCCAACTCCAAAGGAGGAGGTGGCAGGCGAGTTGCGCCATGCGACGGGAGTGCAGACCACCTTGTCTGTTGATGTATGCAACGGTCGCCGTGTTGTCCGTCCGGACCAGCACGTGCTTGCCTCATAAGTGCCCTTTGAGACGGTTCAAGGCAAGGCGCACCGCTAACAACTCTAGGCAATTGATATGCCAGTGCAGCTGGGGGCCCTTCCACACCCCTTACACTGCGTGCCCGTTGTACGTGGCTAAACCACAGCATGCCTGGAGACCTGTTCTAGGGGCACTCCTGCCTGGAGAAATGCAAGGTCTGACCACGGGGTAAAGGTTTGGCGGCAGCCCGGCGTGACTACCGCTGCAGCTGCCATATGCCCCAGGAGCCTCTGAAAGTGTTTCAGTGGGACCGCCGTCCTGCTCTTAAACGTATTCCGGCAGTTCAACACTGACTGAGCACGTTCCTGCGTGAGGCATTCTGTCTGTTCGACCGAATCCAACTCCATACCGAGAAAAGAGATCCTCTGCGTCGAGGAGAGTTTGCTCTTTTCCGAGTTGATCTGAAGGCCCAACCGGCTGAGGTGCGAGATCACCAAGTCCCTGTGTTCGCACAACTGATCCTGAGACTGAGCTAGTATGAGTCAGTCATCGAGGTAGTTAAGAATGTGAACTCCCTGCTCTCTCAGGGGAACAAGGGCTGCCTCCGCAACTTTCGTGAAGACACGGGGCGACAGGGACAACCCGAAGGGCAGAACCTTGTACTGATATGGTCATCCTTCGAACGCGAACCGCAGCAATGGTCTGTGGTGTGGTCTGTAGTGTGGCCACTTCACTGATGTCAAGCGGATGCCGCTGAACTTGGGGGAACTCTGATGGTCCGCAGGAGCCAGCAGGATGGTTTGGGTAGCCAGGCACCCAGACACCATACAAGCTGCACCAGCGGGAACACCGACGTACCCGCGGTGGGGCAGCGAGGTGGAACTCAGGGACCCGGTCCGTGGGCGGACCGAAGAGGGGTCTGAGTGTGCGGTGCAATGCTTAACTGGTTCCACGGTTTGGCAGAGGGTGCGTGAGTAGGGCCTTTGATGATGCTCTCGAACCGCCCGCTGCTGCCTGCTGGCAAGAGAGGAGGATGAGTGTGGTCCGGTGTTGGTCCATCCGTGACTCCCTGTGCCCTCTTGGGACCCAGAGACAGAGAAAACCGCTCTCCTGTCGAGATCTTTTGGAAACCAGACTCTCCACCTGGCCCTTCTCCAGGGGAGGGGGAGGTGCATTCACCATCCCTCAAAGAGCAGTTCCCTTTCTCTCTGGGTCGCCCGTCCCGGGGCCTCTTGCTCTTCCGCGGGGCGGCCTGCCAATGCCCAGCTCCACGGCGCTACTTGCTTAAAGCTGCTGTGGATGCGGCGCGGGAGCGGGGGTTGACGCAAGGGGCCGCCCTCGGCGATGAGCAGGCTGGGACGCTGTGGACGGGTGGAGGCAGCAGCTGCCTGCCGGGACAGGACATGTCGGATCACCTCAGTCTGCTCCTGTGCAGCCAAGAACTGCTGGGCCATGTTCTCGACTGCGTCGCCGAAGAGGCCAGTCTGGGACACAGGGACCTTGTGGAACTGAACTTGTCAGCGTCCCTCATGTCGACCAGACATAGCTAGAGGTGACGCTCCTGGACCACAAGTGTGGACATCGCATGACCCAGAGAACTCGCAGTGACCTTTCAGTTGTGGTTCGGAGCTCTTTCAGAACTTCCGGATCGTGACCACCCTCGTGCAGGTCCCTCAGTGCTTTAGCCTGAAGAACCTGCAGTAATGCCGTAGTGGGTAAGGTGGAGGCAGCTTCTCCACAGGCCACATAAGCATTGCCGGACAGACCAGACAAGTACCTACAGACCCGGGAGGGGAAGCACGGTTTGCCCTGCTGGGTGGAGGCGGTATTAGGACACAACTGCATCGCAACCGACCACTCCACCAGGGGGACCCCCGTATACCCCCTAGCTGCACCACCGACGAGAGTGGTTAGGGAGGAGGAGTTAGCAAGTTCTGACCTGGTAAACCCCCTAATGCACCTCTGGGAAGAATGGCACCAGGGCAGGGCGCTGAGAACCAGCATGGGCCACCCTGAAGAACCAATCATCCAACCTTGAGGGCTCGGGACACGGTGGAGGTCTCC